>NW_027474468.1:0-40804 GCF_050947335.1 Megachile rotundata
TACAATTACTATACTTATTACACTCACCATTACGAATCTAACTCATATTATTAGCCATATTATGCTTATATGATCGGTAGAACGATAATCACTATACTTATTACTCTTACTATTATCAATCTAACTCATATTATTAGCCATATTATGCTTATGTGATCGATAGGACGACAATTACTATACTTATTACGCTTACTATTATCAATCTAACTCATATTATTGGCCATATTATGCTTATGTGATCGATAGAACGACAATTACTATACTTATTACTCTTATTATTATCAATCTAGCTTGTAGTATTAGCCATATTATGCTTATATGGACGACAGAACGACAATTGCAATACTTATTACACTCGCTATTATCAATTTAACTCATATTATTAACCATATTATGCAGATATGATCGATAGAACGACAATTACTATACTTATTACTCTTATTATTATCAATCTAACTCATATTATTAGCCATATTATGCTTATGTGATCGATAGACGACAATTACTATACTTATTACACTCACTATTGTCAATCTAACTCATATTATTAACCATATTATGCAGATATGATCGATAGGACGACAATTACTATACTCATTACTCTTATTATTATCAATCTGTCGCATATTATTAACCATATTATGCTTATATGAGCAATAGAACTACAATTACTATACTTATTACACTCACTATTATCAATCTAACTCATATTATGAACCATATTATGCAGATATGATCGATAGAACGACAATTACTATACTTATTACTCTTATTGTTATCAATCTAACTCATATTATTAGCCATATTATGCTTATATGATCGCTAGAACGACAATTACTATACTCATTACTCTTATTATTATCAATCTAACGCATATTATTAACCATATAATGCTTATATGAGCAATAGAAGTACAATTACTATACTTATGACACTCACTGTTATCAATCTAACTCATACTATGAACCATATTATGCAGATATGCTCGATAGGACGACAATTACTATACTTATTACTCTTATTATTATCCATCTATCTCATATTATTAGCCATATTATGCTTATGTGATCGATAGACGACAATTACTATACTTATTACTCTTATTATTATCAATTTAACTCATATTATTGGCCATATTATGCTTATGTGATCGATAGAACGACAATTACTATACTCATTACTCTTATTATTATCAATCTAACGCATATTATTAACCATATTATGCTTATATGAGCAATAGAACTACAATTACTATACTTATTACACTCACTATTATCAATCTAAGTCATATTATTAACCATATTATGCAGATATGATCGATAGAACGACAATTACTATACTTATTACTTTTATTATTATCAATCTAACTCATATTATTAGCCATATTATGCTTATATGATCGATAGAACGACAATTACTATACTCATTACTCTTATTATTATCAATCTAACTCATATTATTAGCCATATTATGCTTATATGATCGATAGAACGACAATTACTATTCTCAATGCTCTTATTATTATCAATCTATCGCATATTATTAACCATATTATGCTTATATGAGCAATAGAACTACAATTACTATACTTATTACACTCACCATTACCAATCTAACTCATATTATTAACCATATTATGCTTATATGATCGATAGAACGACAATTACTATACCCATTACTCTTATTATTATCAATCTAACTCATATTATTAGCCATATTATGCTTATATGATCGATAGAACGACAATTACTATACTGGTTACTCTTATCATTATCAATCTAACTCATATTATTAGCCATATTATGCTTATGTGATCGATAGAACGACAATTACTATACTTATTACTCTTATTATTATCAATCTAACTCATTTTATTGGCCATATTATGCTTATGTGATCGATAGAACGGCAATTACCATACTCATTACTCTTATTACTATCAATCTATCACATATTATTAACCATATTATGCTTATATGAGCAATAGAACTACAATTACTATACTTATTACACTCACCGTTACCAATCTAACTCATATTATTAACCATATTATGCAGATATGATCGATAGAACGACAATTACTATACTTATTACTCTTATTATAATCAATCTAACTCATATTATTAGCCATATCATGCTTATATGATCGATAGAACGACAATTACTATAGTTATTACTCTTATCATTATCAATCTAACCCATATTATTAGCCATATTATGCTTATATGATCGATAGATCGACAATTACTATACTTATTACACTCACTGTTATCAATCTAACTCATATTATTAGCCATATTATGCTTATATGATCGGTAGGACGATAATTACTATACTTATTACTCTTACTATTATCAATCTAACTCACATTATTAGCCATATTATGCTTATGTGATCGATAGAACGACAATTACTATACTTATTACTCTTATTATTATCAATCTATCGCATATTACTACCCATATTATGCTTATATGAGCAATAGAACTACAATTACTATACTTATTACTCTTATTATTATCAATCTAGCTTGTAGTATTAGCCATATTATGCTTATATGGACGACAGAACGACAATTACAATACTTATTACACTCACTACTATCAATTTAACTCATATTATTATCCATATTATGCAGATATGATCGATAGAACGACAATTACTATACTTATTACTCTTATTATTATCAATCTAACTCATATTATTAGCCATATAATGCTTATATGATCGATAGACGACAATTACTATACTTATTACACTCACTATTGTCAATCTAACTCATATTATTAACCATATTATGCAGATATGATCGATAGGACGACAATTACTATACTCATTACTCTTATTATTATCAATCTATCGCATATTATTAACCATATTATGCTTATATGAGCAATAGAACTACAATTACTATACTTATTACACTCACTATTATCAATCTAACTCATATTATGAACCATATAATGCAGATATGATCGATAGAACGATAATCACTATACTTATTACTCTTATTGTTATCAATCTAACTCATATTATTAGCCATATTATGCTTATATGATCGCTAGAACGACAATTACTATACTCATTACTCTTATTATTATCAATCTAACGCATATTATTAACCATATAATGCTTATATGAGCAATAGAAGTACAATTACTATACTTATGACACTCACTGTTATCAATCTAACTCATACCATGAACCATATTATGCAGATATGCTCGATAGGACGACAATTACTATACTTATTACTCTTATTATTATCCATCTATCTCATATTATTAGCCATATTATGCTTATGTGATCGATAGAACGACAATTACTATACTTATTACACTCACTATTGTCAATCTAACTCATATTATTAACCATATTATGCAGATATGATCGATAGAACGACAATTACTATACTTATTACTCTTATTATTATCAATCTAACTCATATCATTAGCCATATTATGCTTATATGATCGATGGACGACAATTACTATACTTATTACTCTTATTATTATCAATTTAACTCATATTATTGGCCATATTATGCTTATGTGATCGATAGAACGACAATTACTATACTCATTACTCTTATTATTATCAATCTAACGCATATTATTAACCATATTATGCTTATATGAGCAATAGAACTACAATTACTATACTTATTACACTCACTATTATCAATCTAACTCATATTATTAACCATATTATGCAGATATGATCGATAGAACGACAATTACTATACTTATTACTTTTATTATTATCAATCTAACTCATATTATTAGCCATATTATGATTATATGATCGATAGAACGACAATTACTATACTCATTACTCTTATTATTTTCAATCTAACTCATATTATTAGCCATATTATGCTTATATGATCGATAGAACGACAATTACTATTCTCATTGCTCTTATTATTATCAATCTATCGCATATTATTAACCATATTATGCTTATATGAGCAATAGAACTACAATTACTATACTTATTACACTCACCATTACCAATCTAACTCATATTATGAACCATATTATGCAGATATGATCGATAGAACGACAATTACTATACTCATTGCTCTTATTATTATCAATCTATCGCATATTATTAACCATATTATGCTTATATGAGCAATAGAACTACAATTACTATACTTATTACACTCACTATTATCAATCTAACTCATATTATTTGCCATATTATGCTTATGTGATCGATAGAACGGCAATTACTATACTCATTACTCTTACTATTATCAATCTAACGCATATTATTAACCATATTATGCTTATATGAGCAATAGAACTACAATTACTATACTTATTACACTCACTATTATCAATCTAACTCACATTATTAACCATATTATGCAGATATGATCGATAGAACGACACTTACTATACTCATTGCTCTTATTATTATCAATCTATCGCATATTATTAACCATATTATGCATATATGAGCAATAGAACTACAATTACTATACTTATTACACTCACCATTACCAATCTAACTCATATTATTAACCATATTATGCTTATATGATCGATAGAACGACAATTACTATACTCATTACTCTTATTATTATCAATCTAACGCATATTATTAACCATATTATGCAGATATGATCGATAGAACGACAATTACTATACTTATTACTCTTATTATTATCAATCTAACTCATATTATTAGCCATATTATGCTTATATGATCGCTAGAACGACAATTACTATACTTATTACACTCACTATTATCAATCTAACTCATATTATTAACCATATTATGCAGATATGATCGATAGAACGACAATTACTATACTTATTACTTTTATTATTATCAATCTAACTCATATTATTAGCCATATTATGCTTATATGATCGATAGAACGACAATTACTATACTCATTACTCTTATTATTATCAATCTAACTCATATTATTAGCCATATTATGCTTATATGATCGATAGAACGACAATTGCTATACTCATTGCTCTTATTATTATCAATCTAGCGCATATTATTAACCATATTATGCTTATATGAGCAATAGAACTACAATTACTATACTTATTACACTCACCATTACCAATCTAACTCATATTATTAACCATATTATGCTTATATGATCGATAGAACGACAATTACTATACTCATTACTCTTATTATTATCAATCTAACTCATATTATTAGCCATATTATGCTTATATGAGCAATAGAACTTCAATTACTGTACTTATTACACTCACCATTACCAATCTAACTCATATTATTAGCCATATTATGCTTATATGATCGGTAGAACGATAATCACTATACTTATTACTCTTACTATTATCAATCTAACTCATATTATTAGCCATATTATGCTTATGTGATCGATAGAACGACAATTACTATACTCATTACTCTTATTACTATCAATCTATCGCATATTATTAACCATGTTATGCTTATATGAGCAATAGAACTACAATTACTATACTTATTACACTCACTATTATCAATCTAACTCATATTATTAACCATATTATGCAGATATGATCGATAGACCGACAATTACTATACTTATTACTTTTATTATTATCAATCTAACTCATATTATTGGCCATATTATGCTTATGTGATCGATAGAACGACAATTACTATACTTATTACTCTTATTATTATCAATCTAGCTTGTAGTATTAGCCATATTATGCTTATAAGGACAACAGAACGACAATTACAATACTTATTACACTCACTATTATCAATTTAACTCATATTATTAACCATATTATGCAGATATGATCGATAGAACGACAATTACTATACTTATTACACTCACGATTATCAATCTAACTCATATTATGAACCATATTATGCAGATATGATCGATAGAACGACAATTACTATACTTATTACTCTTACTCTTATCAATCTAACTCATATTATTAGCCATATTATGCTTATGTGATCGATAGAACGACAATTACTATACTTATTACTCTTACTATTATCAATCTAACTCATATTATTGGCCATATTATGCTTATGTGATCGATAGAACGACAATTACTATACTTATTGCTCTTATTATTATCAATCTAGCTTGTAGTATTAGCCATATTATGCTTATATGGACGACAGAACGACAATTACAATACTTATTACACTCACTATTATCAATTTAACTCATATTATTAACCATATTATGCAGATATGATCGATAGAACGACAATTACTATACTTATTACTCTTATTATTATCAATCTAACTCATATTATTAGCCATATTATGCTTATATGATCGATAGACGACAATTACTATACTTATTACACTCACTATTGTCAATCTAACTCATATTATTAACCATATTATGCAGATATGATCGATAGGACGACAATTACTATACTCATTACTCTTATTATTATCAATCTATCGCATATTATTAACCATATTATGCTTATATGAGCAATAGAACTACAATTACTATACTTATTACACTCACTGTTATCAATCTAACTCATACTATGAACCATATTATGCTTATATGATCGATAGAACGACAATTACTATACCCATTACTCTTATTATTCTCAATCTAACTCATATTATTAGCCATATTATGCTTATATGATCGATAGAACGACAATTACTATACTGGTTACTCTTATCATTATCAATCTAACTCATATTATTAGCCATATTATGCTTATGTGATCGATAGGACGACAATTACTATACTCATTACTCTTATTATTATCAATCTATCGCATATTATTAACCATATTATGCTTATATGAGCAATAGAACTACAATTACTATACTTATTACACTCACCATTACGAATCTAACTCATATTATTAGCCATATTATGCTTATATGATCGGTAGAACGATAATCACTATACTTATTACTCTTACTATTATCAATCTAACTCATATTATTAGCCATATTATGCTTATGTGATCGATAGGACGACAATTACTATACTTATTACGCTTACTATTATCAATCTAACTCATATTATTGGCCATATTATGCTTATGTGATCGATAGAACGACAATTACTATACTTATTACTCTTATTATTATCAATCTAGCTTGTAGTATTAGCCATATTATGCTTATATGGACGACAGAACGACAATTGCAATACTTATTACACTCGCTATTATCAATTTAACTCATATTATTAACCATATTATGCAGATATGATCGATAGAACGACAATTACTATACTTATTACTCTTATTATTATCAATCTAACTCATATTATTAGCCATATTATGCTTATGTGATCGATAGACGACAATTACTATACTTATTACACTCACTATTGTCAATCTAACTCATATTATTAACCATATTATGCAGATATGATCGATAGGACGACAATTACTATACTCATTACTCTTATTATTATCAATCTGTCGCATATTATTAACCATATTATGCTTATATGAGCAATAGAACTACAATTACTATACTTATTACACTCACTATTATCAATCTAACTCATATTATGAACCATATTATGCAGATATGATCGATAGAACGACAATTACTATACTTATTACTCTTATTGTTATCAATCTAACTCATATTATTAGCCATATTATGCTTATATGATCGCTAGAACGACAATTACTATACTCATTACTCTTATTATTATCAATCTAACGCATATTATTAACCATATAATGCTTATATGAGCAATAGAAGTACAATTACTATACTTATGACACTCACTGTTATCAATCTAACTCATACTATGAACCATATTATGCAGATATGCTCGATAGGACGACAATTACTATACTTATTACTCTTATTATTATCCATCTATCTCATATTATTAGCCATATTATGCTTATGTGATCGATAGACGACAATTACTATACTTATTACTCTTATTATTATCAAGTTAACTCATATTATTGGCCATATTATGCTTATGTGATCGATAGAACGACAATTACTATACTCATTACTCTTATTATTATCAATCTAACGCATATTATTAACCATATTATGCTTATATGAGCAATAGAACTACAATTACTATACTTATTACACTCACTATTATCAATCTAAGTCATATTATTAACCATATTATGCAGATATGATCGATAGAACGACAATTACTATACTTATTACTTTTATTATTATCAATCTAACTCATATTATTAGCCATATTATGCTTATATGATCGATAGAACGACAATTACTATACTCATTACTCTTATTATTATCAATCTAACTCATATTATTAGCCATATTATGCTTATATGATCGATAGAACGACAATTACTATTCTCAATGCTCTTATTATTATCAATCTATCGCATATTATTAACCATATTATGCTTATATGAGCAATAGAACTACAATTACTATACTTATTACACTCACCATTACCAATCTAACTCATATTATTAACCATATTATGCTTATATGATCGATAGAACGACAATTACTATACCCATTACTCTTATTATTATCAATCTAACTCATATTATTAGCCATATTATGCTTATATGATCGATAGAACGACAATTACTATACTGGTTACTCTTATCATTATCAATCTAACTCATATTATTAGCCATATTATGCTTATGTGATCGATAGAACGACAATTACTATACTTATTACTCTTATTATTATCAATCTAACTCATTTTATTGGCCATATTATGCTTATGTGATCGATAGAACGGCAATTACCATACTCATTACTCTTATTACTATCAATCTATCACATATTATTAACCATATTATGCTTATATGAGCAATAGAACTACAATTACTATACTTATTACACTCACCGTTACCAATCTAACTCATATTATTAACCATATTATGCAGATATGATCGATAGAACGACAATTACTATACTTATTACTCTTATTATAATCAATCTAACTCATATTATTAGCCATATTATGCTTATATGATCGGTAGGACGATAATTACTATACTTATTACTCTTACTATTATCAATCTAACTCACATTATTAGCCATATTATGCTTATGTGATCGATAGAACGACAATTACTATACTTATTACTCTTATTATTATCAATCTATCGCATATTACTACCCATATTATGCTTATATGAGCAATAGAACTACAATTACTATACTTATTACTCTTATTATTATCAATCTAGCTTGTAGTATTAGCCATATTATGCTTATATGGACGACAGAACGACAATTACAATACTTATTACACTCACTATTATCAATTTAACTCATATTATTATCCATATTATGCAGATATGATCGATAGAACGACAATTACTATACTTATTACTCTTATTATTATCAATCTAACTCATATTATTAGCCATATAATGCTTATATGATCGATAGACGACAATTACTATACTTATTACACTCACTATTGTCAATCTAACTCATATTATTAACCATATTATGCAGATATGATCGATAGGACGACAATTACTATACTCATTACTCTTATTATTATCAATCTAACGCATATTATTAACCATATAATGCTTATATGAGCAATAGAAGTACAATTACTATACTTATGAGACTCACTGTTATCAATCTAACTCATACCATGAACCATATTATGCAGATATGCTCGATAGGACGACAATTACTATACTTATTACTCTTATTATTATCCATCTATCTCATATTATTAGCCATATTATGCTTATGTGATCGATAGAACGACAATTACTATACTTATTACACTCACTATTGTCAATCTAACTCATATTATTAACCATATTATGCAGATATGATCGATAGAACGACAATTACTATACTTATTACTCTTATTATTATCAATCTAACTCATATCATTAGCCATATTATGCTTATATGATCGATGGACGACAATTACTATACTTATTACTCTTATTATTATCAATTTAACTCATATTATTGGCCATATTATGCTTATGTGATCGATAGAACGACAATTACTATACTCATTACTCTTATTATTATCAATCTAACGCATATTATTAACCATATTATGCTTATATGAGCAATAGAACTACAATTACTATACTTATTACACTCACTATTATCAATCTAACTCATATTATTAACCATATTATGCGGATATGATCGATAGAACGACAATTACTATACTTATTACTTTTATTATTATCAATCTAACTCATATTATTAGCCATATTATGATTATATGATCGATAGAACGACAATTACTATACTCATTACTCTTATTATTATCAATCTAACTCATATTATTAGCCATATTATGCTTATATGATCGATAGAACGACAATTACTATTCTCATTGCTCTTATTATTATCAATCTATCGCATAGTATTAACCATATTATGCTTATATGAGCAATAGAACTACAATTACTATACTTATTACACTCACCATTACCAATCTAACTCATATTATTAACCATATTATGCTTATATGATCGATAGGACGACAATTACTATACCCATTACTCTTATTATTATCAATCTAACTCATATTATTAGCCATATTATGCTTATATGATCGATAGAACGACAATTACTATACTGGTTACTCTTATCATTATCAATCTAACTCATATTATTAGCTATATTATGCTTATGTGATCGATAGAACGACAATTACTATACTTATTACTCTTATTATTATCAATCTAACTCATTTTATTGGCCATATTATGCTTATGTGATCGATAGAGCGGCAATTACTATACTCATTACTCTTATTACTATCAATCTATCGCATATTATTAACCATATTATGCTTATATGAGCAATAGAACTACAATTACTATACTTATTACACTCACCATTACCAATCTAACTCATATTATTAACCATATTATGCAGATATGATCGATAGAACGACAATTACTATACTTATTACTCTTATTATAATCAATCTAACTCATATTATTAGCCATATCATGCTTATATGATCGATAGAACGACAATTACTATAGTTATCACTCTTATCATTATCAATCTAACCCATATTATTAGCCATATTATGCTTATATGATCGATAGATCGACAATTACTATACTTATTACACTCACTGTTATCAATCTAACTCATATTATTAGCCATATTATGCTTATATGATCGATAGAACGACAATTACTATACTGGTTACTCTTATCATTATCAATCTAACTCATATTATTAGCCATATTATGCTTATGTGATCGATAGAACGACAATTACTATACTTATTACTCTTATTATTATCAATCTAACTCATTTTATTGGCCATATTATGCTTATGTGATCGATAGAACGGCAATTACCATACTCATTACTCTTATTACTATCAATCTATCACATATTATTAACCATATTATGCTTATATGAGCAATAGAACTACAATTACTATACTTATTACACTCACCGTTACCAATCTAACTCATATTATTAACCATATTATGCAGATATGATCGATAGAACGACAATTACTATACTTATTACTCTTATTATAATCAATCTAACTCATATTATTAGCCATATCATGCTTATATGATCGATAGACCGACAATTACTATAGTTATTACTCTTATCATTATCAATCTAACCCATATTATTAGCCATATTATGCTTATATGATCGATAGATCGACAATTACTATACTTATTACACTCACTGTTATCAATCTAACTCATATTATTAGCCATATTATGCTTATATGATCGGTAGGACGATAATTACTATACTTATTACTCTTACTATTATCAATCTAACTCACATTATTAGCCATATTATGCTTATGTGATCGATAGAACGACAATTACTATACTTATTACTCTTATTATTATCAATCTATCGCATATTACTACCCATATTATGCTTATATGAGCAATAGAACTACAATTACTATACTTATTACTCTTATTATTATCAATCTAGCTTGTAGTGTCAGCCATATTATGCTTATATGGACGACAGAACGACAATTACAATACTTATTACACTCACTATTATCAATTTAACTCATATTATTATCCATATTATGCAGATATGATCGATAGAACGACAATTACTATACTTATTACTCTTATTATTATCAATCTAACTCATATTATTAGCCATATAATGCTTATATGATCGATAGACGACAATTACTATACTTATTACACTCACTATTGTCAATCTAACTCATATTATTAACCATATTATGCAGATATGATCGATAGGACGACAATTACTATACTCATTACTCTTATTATTATCAATCTATCGCATATTATTAACCATATTATGCTTATATGAGCAATAGAACTACAATTACTATACTTATTACACTCACCATTACCAATCTAACTCATATTATTAACCATATAATGCTTATATGAGCAATAGAAGTACAATTACTATACTTATGACACTCACTGTTATCAATCTAACTCATACCATGAAACATATTATGCAGATATGCTCGATAGGACGACAATTACTATACTTATTACTCTTATTATTATCCATCTATCTCATATTATTAGCCATATTATGCTTATGTGATCGATAGAACGACAATTACTATACTTATTACACTCACTATTGTCAATCTAACTCATATTATTAACCATATTATGCAGATATGATCGATAGAACGACAATTACTATACTCATTACTCTTATTATTATCAATCTAACTCATATTATTAGCCATATTATGCTTATATGATCGATAGAACGACAATTACTATTCTCATTGCTCTTATTATTATCAATCTATCGCATATTATAAACCATATTATGCTTATATGAGCAATAGAACTACAATTACTATACTTATTACACTCACCATTACCAATCTAACTCATATTATTAACCATATTATGCTTATATGATCGATAGAACGACAATTACTATACCCATTACTCTTATTATTATCAATCTAACTCATATTATTAGCCATATTATGCTTATATGATCGATAGAACGACAATTACTATACTGGTTACTCTTATCATTATCAATCTAACTCATATTATTAGCTATATTATGCTTATGTGATCGATAGAACGACAATTACTATACTTATTACTCTTATTATTATCAATCTAACTCATTTTATTGGCCATATTATGCTTATGTGATCGATAGAGCGGCAATTACTATACTCATTACTCTTATTACTATCAATCTATCGCATATTATTAACCATATTATGCTTATATGAGCAATAGAACTACAATTACTATACTTATTACACTCACCATTACCAATCTAACTCATATTATTAACCATATTATGCAGATATGATCGATAGAACGACAATTACTATACTTATTACTCTTATTATAATCAATCTAACTCATATTATTAGCCATATCATGCTTATATGATCGATAGAACGACAATTACTATAGTTATCACACTTATCATTATCAATCTAACCCATATTATTAGCCATATTATGCTTATATGATCGATAGATCGACAATTACTATACTTATTACACTCACTGTTATCAATCTAACTCATATTATTAGCCACATTATGCTTATATGATCGGTAGGACGATAATTACTATACTTATTACTCTTACTATTATCAATCTAACTCACATTATTAGCCATATTATGCTTATGTGATCGATAGAACGACAATTACTATACTTATTACTCTTATTATTATCAATCTATCGCATATTACTACCCATATTATGCTTATATGAGCAATAGAACTACAATTACTATACTTATTACACTCACTATTATCAATCTAACTCATATTATGAACCATATTATGCAGATATGATCGATAGAACGACAATTACTATACTTATTACTCTTATTATTATCAATCTAACTCATATTATTAGCCATATTACGCTTATATGATCGCCAGAACGACAATTACTATACTCATTACTCTTATTATTATCAATCTAACGCATATTATTAACCATATTATGCTTATATGAGCAATAGAAGCACAATTACTATACTTATTACACTCACTGTTATCAATCTAACTCATATTATGAACCACATTATGCAGATATGCTCGATAGGACGACAATTACTATACTTATTACTCTTATTATTATCCATCTATCTCATATTATTAGCCATATTATGCTTATGTGATCGATAGAACGACAATTACTATACTAATTACACTCACTATTGTCAATCTAACTCATATTATTAACCATATTATGCAAATATGATCGATAGGACGACAATTACTATACTCATTACTCTTATTATTATCAATCTATCGCATATTATTCACCATATTATGCTTATATGAGCAATAGAACTACAATTACTATACTTATTACACTCACCATTACCAATCTAACCCATATTATTAACCATATTATGCAGATATGATCGATAGAACGACAATTACTATACTTATTACTCTTATTATTATCAATCTAACTCATATTATTAGCCATATCATGCTTATATGATCGATAGAACGACAATTACTATAGTTATTACTCTTATCATTATCAATCTAACCCATATTATTAGCCATATTATGCTTATATGATCGATAGATCGCCAATTACTATACTTATTACACTCACTGTTATCAATCTAACTCATATGATTAGCCATATTATGCTTATATGATCGGTAGAACGATAATTACTATACTTATTACTCTTACTATTATCAATCTAACTCATATTATTAGCCATATTATGCTTATGTGATCGATAGAACGACAATTACTATACTTATTACTCTTACTATTATCAATCTATCTCATATTATTGGCCATGTTATGCTTATGTGATCGATAGAACGACAATTACTATACTTATTACTCTTATTATTATCAATCTAACTCATATTATTAACCATATTATGCAAATATGATCGATAGGACGACAATTACTATACTCATTACTCTTATTATTATCAATCTATCGCAAATTATTAACCATATTATGCTTATATGAGCAATAGAACTACAATTACTATACTTATTACACTCACCATTACCAATCTAACTCATATTATTAGCCATATTATGCTTATATGATCGGTAGAACGATAATCACTATACTTATTACTCTTACTATTATCAATCTAACTCATATTATTAGCCATATTATGCTTATGTGATCGATAGAACGACAATTACTATACTTATTACTCTTACTATTATCAATCTAACTCATATTATTGGCCATATTATGCTTATGTGATCGATAGAACGACAATTACTATACTTATTACTCTTATTATTATCAATATAGCTTGTAGTATTAGCCATATTATGCTTATATGGACGACAGAACGACAATTACAATACTTATTACACTCACTATTATCAATTTAACTCATATTATTAACCATATTATGCAGATATGATCGATAGAACGACAATTACTATACTTATTACTCTTATTATTATCAATCTAACTCATATTATTAGCCATATTATGCTTATATGATCGATAGACGACAATTACTATACTTATTACACTCACTATTGTCAATCTAACTCATATTATTAACCATATTATGCAGATATGATCGATAGGACGACAATTACTATACTCATTACTCTTATTATTATCAATCTATCGCATATTATTAACCATATTATGCTTATATGAGCAATAGAACTACAATTACTGTACTTATTACACTCACTATTATCAATCTAACTCATATTATGAACCATATTATGCAGATATGATCGATAGAACGACAATTACTATACTTATTACTCTTATTATTATCCATCCATCTCATATTATTGGCCATATTATGCTTATGTGATCGATAGAACGACAATTACTATACTCATTACTCTTATTATTATCAATCTAACGCATATTATTAACCATATTATGCTTATATGAGCAATAGAACTACAATTACTATACTTATTACACTCACCATTACCAATCTAACTCATATTATTAACCATATTATGCTTATATGATCGATAGAACGACAATTACTATACCCATTACTCTTATTATTATCAATCTAACTCATATTATTAGCCATATTATGCTTATATGATCGATAGAACGACAATTACTATACTGGTTACTCTTATCATTATCAATCTAACTCATATTATTAGCCATATTATGCTTATGTGATCGATAGGACGACAATTACTATACTCATTACTCTTATTATTATCAATCTATCGCATATTATTAACCATATTATGCTTATATGAGCAATAGAACTACAATTACTATACTTATTACACTCACCATTACGAATCTAACTCATATTATTAGCCATTTTATGCTTATATGATCGGTAGAACGATAATCACTATACTTATTACTCTTACTATTATCAATCTAACTCATATTATCAGCCATATTATGCTTATGTGATCGATAGAACGACAATTACTATACTTATTACTCTTACTATTATCAATCTAACTCATATTATTGGCCATATTATGCTTATGTGATCGATAGAACGACAATTACTATACTTATTACTCTTATTATTATCAATCTAGCTTGTAGTATTAGCCATATTATGCTTATATGGACGACAGAACGACAATTACAATACTTATTACATTCACTATTGTCAATCTAACTCATATTATTAACCATATTATGCAGATATGATCGATAGGACGACAATTACTATTCTCATTGCTCTTATTATTATCAATCTATCGCATATTATTAACCATATTATGCTTATATGAGCAATAGAACTACAATTACTATACTTATTACACACACCATTACCAATCTAACTCATATTATTAACCATATTATGCAGATATGATCGATAGAACGACAATTACTATACTTATTACTCTTATTATAATCAATCTAACTCATATTATTAGCCATATCATGCTTATATGATCGATAGAACGACAATTGCTATAGTTATTACTCTTATCATTATCAATCTAACCCATATTATTAGCCATATTATGCTTATATGATCGATAGATCGACAATTACTATACTTATTACACTCACTGTTATCAATCTAACTCATATTATTAGCCATATTATGCTTATATGATCGGTAGGACGATAATTACTATACTTATTACTCTTACTATTATCAATCCAACTCACATTATTAGCCATATTATGCTTATGTGCTCGATAGAACGACAATTACTATACTTATTACTCTTATTATTATCAATCTATCGCATATTACTACCCATATTATGCTTATATGAGCAATATAACTACAATTACTATACTTATTACACTCACTATTATCAATCTAACTCATATTATGAACCATATTATTAACCATATAATGCTTATATGAGCAATAGAAGTACAATTACTATACTTATGACACTCACTGTTATTAATCTAACTCATACTATGAACCATATTATGCAGATATGCTCGATAGGACGACAATTACTATACTTATTACTCTTATTATTATCCATCTATCTCATATTATTAGCCATATTATGCTTATGTGATCGATAGAACGACAATTACTATACTTATTACACTCACTATTGTCAATCTAACTCATATTATTAACCATATTATGCAGATATGATCGATAGAACGACAATTACTATACTTATTACTCTTATTATTATCAATCTAACTCATATTATTAGCCATATTATGCTTATATGATCGATAGACGACAATTACTATACTTATTACTCTTATTATTATCAATTTAACTCATATTATTGGCCATATTATGCTTATGTGATCGATAGAACGACAATTACTATACTCATTACTCTTATTATTATCAATCTAGCGCATATTATTAACCATATTATGCTTATATGAGCAATAGAACTACAATTACTATACTTATTACACTCACTATTATCAATCTAACTCATATTATTAACCATATTATGCAGATATGATCGATAGAACGACAATTACTATACTTATTACTTTTATTATTATCAATCTAACTCATATTGTTAGCCATATTATGCTTATATGATCGATAGAACGACAATTACTATACTCATTACTCTAATTATTGTTATCAATCTAACTCATATTATTAGCCATATTATGCTTATATGATCGATAGAACGACAATTACTATTCTCATTGCTCTTATTATTATCAATCTATCGCATATTATTAACCATATTATGCTTATATGAGCAATAGAACTACAATTACTATACTTATTACACTCACCATTACCAATCTAACTCATATTATTAACCATATTATGCTTATATGATCGATAGAACGACAATTACTATACCCATTACTCTTATTATTATCAATCTAACTCATATTATTAGCCATATTATGCTTATATGATCGATAGGACGACAATTACTATACTGGTTACTCTTATCATTATGAATCTAACTCATATTATTAGCCATATTATGCTTATGTGATCGATAGAACGACAAATACTATACTTATTACTCTTATTATTATCAATCTAACTCATTTTATTGGCCATATTATGCTTATGTGATCGATAGAACGGCAATTACTATACTCATTACTCTTATTACTATCAATCTATCGCATATTATTAACCATATTATGCTTATATGAGCAATAGAACTACAATTACTATACTTATTACACTCACCATTACCAATCTAACTCATATTATTAACCATATTATGCAGATATGATCGATAGAACGACAATTACTATACTTATTACTCTTATTATAATCAATCTAACTCATATTATTAGCCATATCATGCTTATATGGTCGATAGAACGACAATTACTATAGTTATTACTCTTATCATTATCAATCTAACCCATACTATTAGCCATATTATGCTTATATGATCGATAGATCGACAATTACTATACTTATTACACTCACTGTTATCAATCTAACTCATATTATTAGCCATATTATGCTTATATGATCGGTAGGACGATAATTACTATACTTATTACTCTTACTATTATCAATCTAACTCACATTATTAGCCATATTATGCTTATGTGATCGATAGAACGACAATTACTATACTTATTACTCTTATTATTATCAATCTATCGCATATTACTACCCATATTATGCTTATATGAGCAATAGAACTACAATTACTATACTTATTACACTCACTATTATCAATCTAACTCATATTATGAACCATATTATGCAGATATGATCGATAGAACGACAATTACTATACTTATTACTCTTATTATTATCAATCTAACTCATATTATTAGCCATATTACGCTTATATGATCGCCAGAACGACAATTACTATACTCATTACTCTTATTATTATCAATCTAACGCATATTATTAACCATATTATGCTTATATGAGCAATAGAAGTACAATTACTATACTTATTACACTCACTGTTATCAATCTAACTCATATTATGAACCACATTATGCAGATATGCTCGATAGGACGACAATTACTATACTTATTACTCTTATTATTATCCATCTATCTCATATTATTAGCCATATTATGCTTATGTGATCGATAGAACGACAATTACTATACTTATTACACTCACTATTGTCAATCTAACTCATATTATTAACCATATTATGCAAATATGATCGATAGGACGACAATTACTATACTCATTACTCTTATTATTATCCATCTATCTCATATTATTAGCCATATTATGCTTATGTGATCGATAGAACGACAATTACTATACTTATTACACTCACTATTGTCAATCTAACGCATATTATTAACCATATTATGCTTATATGAGCAATAGAACTACAATTACTATACTTATTACACTCACTATTATCATTCTAACTCATATTATTAACCATATTATGCAGATATGATTGATAGAACGACAATTACTATACTTACTACTTTTATTATTATCAATCTAACTCATATTGTTAGCCATATTATGCTTATATGATCGATAGAACGACAATTACTATACTCATTACTCTTATTATTATCAATCTAACTCATATTATTAGCCATATTATGCTTATATGATCGATAGAACGACAATTACTATTCTCATTGCTCTTATTATTATCAATCTATCGCATATTATTAACCATATTATGCTTATATGAGCAATAGAACTACAATTACTATACTTATTACACTCACTATTGTCAATCTAACTCATATTATTAACCATATTATGCAAATATGATCGATAGGACGACAATTACTATACTCATTACTCTTATTATTATCCATCTATCTCATATTATTAGCCATATTATGCTTATGTGATCGATAGAACGGCAATTACTATACTCATTACTCTTATTACTATCAATCTATCGCATATTATTAACCATATTATGCTTATATGAGCAATAGAACTACAATTACTATACTTATTTCACTCACCATTACCAATCTAACTCATATTATTAACCATATTATGCAGATATGATCGATAGAGCGACAATTACTATACTTATTACTCTTATTATAATCAATCTAACTCATATTATTAGCCATATCATGCTTATATGATCGATAGAACGACAATTACTATAGTTATTACTCTTATCATTATCAATCTAACCCATATTATTAGCCATATTATGCTTATATGATCGATAGATCGACAATTACTATACTTATTACACTCACTGTTATCAATCTAACTCATATTATTAGCCATATTATGCTTATATGATCGGTAGGACGATAATTACTATACTTATTACTCTTACTATTATCAATCTAACTCACATTATTAGCCATATTATGCTTATGTGATCGATAGAACGACAATTACTATACTTATTACTCTTATTATTATCAATCTATCGCATATTACTACCCATATTATGCTTATATGAGCAATAGAACTACAATTACTATACTTATTACACTCACTATTATCAATCTAACTCATATTATGAACCATATTATGCAGATATGATCGATAGAACGACAATTACTATACTTATTACTCTTCTTATTATCAATCTAACTCATATTATTAGCCATATTACGCTTATATGATCGCCAGAACGACAATTACTATACTCATTACTCTTATTATTATCAATCTAACGCATATTATTAACCATATTATGCCTATATGAGCAATAGAAGTACAATTACGATACTTATTACACTCACTGTTATCAATCTAACTCATATTATGAACCACATTATGCAGATATGCTCGATAGGACGACAATTACTATACTTATTACTCTTATTATTATCCATCTATCTCATATTATTAGCCATATTATGCTTATGTGATCGATAGAACGACAATTACTATACTTATTACACTCACTATTGTCAATCTAACTCATATTATTAACCATATTATGCAAATATGATCGATAGGACGACAATTACTATACTCATTACTCTTATTATTATCCATCTATCTCATATTATTAGCCATATTATGCTTATGTGATCGATAGAACGACAATTACTATACTTATTACACTCACTATTGTCAATCTAACGCATATTATTAACCATATTATGCTTATATGAGCAATAGAACTACAATTACTATACTTATTACACTCACTATTATCAATCTAACTCATATTATTAACCATATTATGCAGATATGATCGATAGAACGACAATTACTATACTTATTACTTTTATTATTATCAATCTAACTCATATTGTTAGCCATATTATGCTTATATGATCGATAGAACGACAATTACTATACTCATTACTCTTATTATTATCAATCTAACTCATATTATTAGCCATATTATGCTTATATGATCGATAGAACGACAATTACTATTCTCATTGCTCTTATTATTATCAATCTATCGCATATTATTAACCATATTATGCTTATATGAGCAATAGAACTACAATTACTATACTTATTACACTCACCATTACCAATCTAACTCATATTATTAACCATATTATGCTTATATGATCGATAGAACGACAATTACTATACCCATTACTCTTATTATTATCAATCTAACTCATATTATTAGCCATATTATGCTTATATGATCGATAGAACGACAATTACTATACTGGTTACTCTTATCATTATCAATCTAACTCATATTATTAGCCATATTATGCAGATATGATCGATAGAACGACAATTACTATACTTATTACTCTTATTATAATCAATCTAACTCATATTATTAGCCATATCATGCTTATATGATCGATAGAACGACAATTACTATAGTTATTACTCTTATCATTATCAATCTAACCCATATTATTAGCCATATTATGCTTATATGATCGATAGATCGACAATTACTATACTTATTACACTCACTGTTATCAGTCTAACTCATATTATTATCCATATTATGCAGATATGATCGATAGAACGACAATTACTATACTTATTACTCTTATTATTATCAATCTAACTCATATTATTAGCCATATTATGCTTATATGATCGATAGACGACAATTACTATACTTATTACTTTTATTATTATCAATCTAACTCATATTATTAGCCATATTATGCTTATATGATCGATAGAACGACAATTACTATACTCATTACTCTTATTATTATCAATCTAACTCTTATTATTAGCCATATTATGCTTATATGATCGATAGAACGACAATTACTATACTCATTGCTCTTATTATTATCAATCTATCGCATATTATTAACCATATTATGCTTATATGAGCAATAGAACTACAATTGCTATACTTATTACACTCACCATTACCAATCTAACTCATATTATTAACCATATTATGCTTATATGATCGATAGAACGACAATTACTATACCCATTACTCTTATTATTATCAATCTAACTCATATTATTAGCCATATTATGCTTATATGATCGATAGACGACAATTACTATACTTATTACACTCAGTATTGTCAATCTAACTCATATTATTAACCATATTATGCAGATATGATCGATAGGACGACAATTACTATACTCATTACTCTTATTATTATCAATCTATCGCATATTATTAACCATATTATGCTTATATGAGCAATAGAACTACAATTGCTATACTTATTACACTCACCATTACCAATCTAACACATATTATTAACCATATTATGCTTATATGATCGATAGAACGACAATTACTATACCCATTACTCTTATTATTATCAATCTAACTCATATTATTAGCCATAATATGCTTATATGATCGATAGAACGACAATTACTATACTGGTTACTCTTATCATTATCAATCTAACTCATATTATTAGCCATATTATGCTTATGTGATCGATAGGACGACAATTACTATACTCATTACTCTTATTATTATCAATCTATCGCATATTATTAACCATATTATGCTTATATGAGCAATAGAACTACAATTACTATACTTATTACACTCACCATTACCAATCTAACTCATATTATTAGCCATATTATGCTTATATGATCGATAGAACGACAATTACTATAGTTATTACTCTTATCATTATCAATCTAACCCATATTATTAGCCATATTATGCTTATATGATCGATAGATCGACAATTACTATACTTATTACACTCACTGTTATCAGTCTAACTCATATTATTAGCCATATTATGCAGATATGATCGATAGAACGACAATTACTATACTTATTACTCTTATTATAATCAATCTAACTCATATTATTAGCCATATCATGCTTATATGATCGATAGAACAACAATTACTATAGTTATTACTCTTATCATTATCAATCTAACCCATATTATTAGCCATATTATGCTTATATGATCGATAGATCGACAATTACTATACGTATTACACTCACTGTTATCAATCTAACTCATATTATTAGCCATATTATGCTTATATGATCGGTAGGACGATAATTACTATACTTATTTCTCTTACTATTATCAATCTAACTCACATTATTAGCCATATTATGCTTATGTGATCGATAGAACGACAATTACTATTCTCATTGCTCTTATTATTATCAATCTATCGCATATTATTAACCATATTATGCTTATATGAGCAATAGAACTACAATTACTATACTTATTACACTCACCATTACCAATCTAACTCATATTATTAACCATATTATGCTTATATGATCGATAGAACGACAATTACTATACCCATTACTCTTATTATTATCAATCTAACTCATATTATTAGCCATATTATGCTTATATGATCGATAGAACGACAATTACTATACTGGTTACTCTTACCATTATCAATCTAACTCATATTATTAGCCATATTATGCAGATATGATCGATAGAACGACAATTACTATACTTATTACTCTTATTATAATCAATCTAACTCATATTATTAGCCATATCATGCTTATATGATCGATAGAACGACAATTACTATAGTTATTACTCTTATCATTATCAATCTAACCCATATTATTAGCCATATTATGCTTATATGATCGATAGATCGACAATTACTATACTTATTACACTCACTGTTATCAGTCTAACTCATATTATTAGCCATATTATGCAGATATGATCGATAGAACGACAATTACTATACTTATTACTCTTATTATAATCAATCTAACTCATATTATTAGCCATATCATGCTTATATGATCGATAGAACGACAATTACTATAGTTATTACTCTTATCATTATCAATCTAACCCATATTATTAGCCATATTATGCTTATATGATCGATAGATCGACAATTACTATACTTATTACACTCACTGTTATCAATCTAACTCATATTATTAGCCATATTATGCTTATATGATCGGTAGGACGATAATTACTATACTTATTTCTCTTACTATTATCAATCTAACTCACATTATTAGCCATATTATGCTTATGTGATCGATAGAACGACAACTACTATACTTATTACTCTTATTATTATCAATCTATCGCATATTACTACCCATATATATGCTTATATGAGCAATAGAACTACAATTACTATACTTATTACACTCACTATTATCAATCTAACTCATATTATGAACCATATTATGCAGATATGATCGATAGAACGACAATTACTATACTTATTACTCTTATTATTATCAATCTAACTCATATTATTAGCCATATTACGCTTATATGATCGCCAGAACGACAATTACTATACTCATTACTCTTATTATTATCAATCTAACGCATATTATTAACCATATTATGCTTATATGAGCAATAGAAGTACAATTACTATACTTATTACACTCACTGTTATCAATCTAACTCATATTATGAACCACATTATGCAGATATGCTCGATAGGACGACAATTACTATACTTATTACTCTTATTATTATCCATCTATCTCATATTATTAGCCATATTATGCTTATGTGATCGATAGAACGACAATTACTATACTTATTACACTCACTATTGTGAATCTAACTCATATTATTAACCATATTATGCAAATATGATCGATAGGACGACAATTACTATACTCATTACTCTTATTATTATCAATCTATCGCATATTATTCACCATATTATGCTTATATCAGCAATAGAACTACAATTACTATACTTATTACACTCACCATTACCAATCTAACCCATATTATTAACCATATTATGCAGATATGATCGATAGAACGACAATTACTATACTTATTCCTCTTATTATTATCAATCTAACTCATATTATTAGCCATATCATGCTTATATGATCGATAGAACGTCAATTACTATGGTTATTACTCTTATCATTATCAATCTAACCCATATTATTAACCATATTATGCAAATATGATCGATAGGACGACAATTACTATACTCATTACTCTTATTATTATCAATCTATCGCATATTATTCACCATATTATGCTTATATCAGCAATAGAACTACAATTACTATACTTATTACACTCACCATTACCAATCTAACCCATATTATTAACCATATTATGCAGATATGATCGATAGAACGACAATTACTATACTTATTCCTCTTATTATTATCAATCTAACTCATATTATTAGCCATATCATGCTTATATGATCGATAGAACGACAATTACTATAGTTATTACTCTTATCATTATCAATCTAACCCATTGTATTAGCCATATTATGCTTATATGATCGATAGAACGACAATTACTATACTCATTACTCTTATTATTATCAATCTAACTCATATTATTAGCCATATTATGCTTATATGATCGATAGAACGACAATTACTATACTTATTACACTCACTATTGTCAATCTAACGCATATTATTAACCATATTATGCTTATATGAGCAATAGAACTACAATTACTATACTTATTACACTCACTATTATCAATCTAACTCACATTATTAACCATATTATGCAGATATGATCGATAGAACGACAATTACTATACTTATTACTTTTATTATTATCAATCTAACTCATATTGTTAGCCATATTATGCTTATATGATCGATAGAACGGCAATTACTATACTCATTACTCTTATTATTATCAATCTAACTCATATTATTAGCCATATTATGCTTATATGATCGATAGAACGACAATTACTATTCTCATTGCTCTTATTATTATCAATCTATCGCATATTATTAACCATATTATGCTTATATGAGCAATAGAACTACAATTACTATACTTATTACACTCACCATTACCAATCTAACTCATATTATTAACCATATTATGCTTATATGATCGATAGAACGACAATTACTATACCCATTACTCTTATTATTATCAATCTAACTCATATTATTAGCCATATTATGCTTATATGATCGATAGAACGACAATTACTATACTGGTTACTCTTATCATTATCAATCTAACTCATATTATTAGCCATATTATGCAGATATGATCGATAGAACGACAATTACTATACTTATTACTCTTATTATAATCAATCTAACTCATATTATTAGCCATATCATGCTTATATGATCGATAGAACGTCAATTACTATAGTTATTACTCTTATCATTATCAATCTAACCCATATTATTAGCCATATTATGCTTATATGATCGATAGATCGACAATTACTATACTTATTACACTCACTGTTATCAGTCTAATTCATATTATTAGCCATATTATGCAGATATGATCGATAGAACGACAATTACTATACTTATTACTCTTATTATAATCAATCTAACTCATATTATTAGCCATATCATGCTTATATGATCGATAGAACGACAATTACTATAGTTATTACTCTTATCATTATCAATCTAACCCATATTATTAGCCATATTATGCTTATATGATCGATAGATCGACAATTACTATACTTATTACACTCACTGTTATCAATCTAACTCATATTATTAGCCATATTATGCTTATATGATCGGTAGGACGATAATTACTATACTTATTACTCTTACTATTATCAATCTAACTCACATTATTAGCCATATTATGCTTATGTGATCGATAGAACGACAATTACTATACTTATTACTCTTATTATTATCAATCTATCGCATATTACTACCCATATTATGCTTATATGAGCAATAGAACTACAATTACTATACTTATTACACTCACTATTATCAATCTAACTCATATTATGAACCATATTATGCAGATATGATCGATAGAACGACAATTACTATACTTATTACTCTTATTATTATCAATCTAACTCATATTATTAGCCATATTACGCTTATATGATCGCCAGAACGACAATTACTATACTCATTACTCTTATTATTATCAATCTAACGCATATTATTAACCATATTATGCTTATATGAGCAATAGAAGTACAATTACTATACTTATTACACTCACTGTTATCAATCTAACTCATATTATGAACCACATTATGCAGATATGCTCGATAGGACGACAATTACTATACTTATTACTCTTATTATTATCCATCTAACTCATATTATTAGCCATATTATGCTTATATGATCGATAGACGACAATTACTATACTTATTACACTCACTATTGTCAATCTAACTCATATTATTAACCATATTATGCAGATATGATCGATAGGACGACAATTACTATACTCATTACTCTTATTATTATCAATCTATCGCATATTATTAACCATATTATGCTTATATGAGCAATAGAACTACAATTACTATACTTATTACACTCACTATTATCAATCTAACTCATATTATGAACCATATTATGCAGATATGATCGATAGAACGACAATTACTATACTTATTACTCTTATTGTTATCAATCTAACTCATATTATTAGCCATATTATGCTTATATGATCGCTAGAACGACAATTACTATACTCATTACTCTAATTATTATCAATCTAACGCATATTATTAACCATATAATGCTTATATGAGCAATAGAAGTACAATTACTATACTTATGACACTCACTGTTATCAATCTAACTCATACTATGAACCATATTATGCAGATATGCTCGATAGGACGACAATTACTATACTTATTACTCTTATTATTATCCATCTATCTCATATTATTAGCCATATTATGCTTATGTGATCGATAGAACGACAATTACTATACTTATTACACTCACTATTGTCAATCTAACTCATATTATTAACCATATTATGCAGATATGATCGATAGAACGACAATTACTATACTTATTACTCTTATTATTATCAATCTAACTCATATTATTAGCCATATTATGCTTATATGATCGATAGACGACAATTACTATACTTATTACTTTTATTATTATCAATCTAACTCATATTATTAGCCATATTATGCTTATATGATCGATAGAACGACAATTACTATACTCATTACTCTTATTATTATCAATCTAACTCTTATTATTAGCCATATTATGCTTATATGATCGATAGAACGACAATTACTATACTCATTGCTCTTATTATTATCAATCTATCGCATATTACTACCCATATTATGCTTATATGAGCAATAGAACTACAATTACTATACTTATTACACTCACTATTATCAATCTAACTCATATTATGAACCATATTATGCAGATATGATCGATAGAACGACAATTACTATACTTATTACTCTTGTTATTATCAATCTAACTCATATTATTAGCCATATTACGCTTATGTGATCGCCAGAACGACAATTACTATACTCATTACTCTTATTATTATCAATCTAACGCATATTATTAACCATATTATGCTTATATGAGCAAAAGAAGTACAATTACTATACTTATTACACTCACTGTTATCAATCTAACTCATATTATGAACCACATTATGCAGATATGCTCGATAGGACGACAATTACTATACTTATTACTCTTATTATTATCCATCTGTCTCATATTATTAGCCATATTATGCTTATGTGATCGATAGAACGACAATTACTATACTTATTACACTCACTATTGTCAATCTAACTCATATTATTAACCATATTATGCAAATATGATCGATAGGACGACAATTACTATACTCATTACTCTTATTATTATCAATCTATCGCATATTATTCACCATATTATGCTTATATGAGCAATAGAACTACAATTACTATACTTATTACACTCACCATTACCAATCTAACCCATATTATTAACCATATTATGCAGATATGATCGATAGAACGACAATTACTATACTTATTACTCTTATTATTATCAATCTAACTCATATTATTAGCCATATCATGCTTATATGATCGATAGAACGACAATTACTATAGTTATTACTCTTATCATTATCAATCTAACCCATATTATTAGCCATATTATGCTTATATGATCGATAGATCGCCAATTACTATACTTATTACACTCACTGTTATCAATCTTACTCATATGATTAGCCATATTATGCTTATATGATCGGTAAGAACGATAATTACTATACTTATTACTCTTACTATTATCAATCTAACTCATATTATTAGCCATATTATGCTTATGTGATCGATAGAACGACAATTACTATACTTATTACTCTTACTATTATCAATCTATCTCATATTATTGGCCATGTTATGCTTATGTGATCGATAGAACGACAATTACTATACTTATTACACTCACGATTATCAATCTAACTCATATTATGAACCATATTATGCAGATATGATCGATAGAACGACAATTACTATACTTATTACTCTTATTATTATCAATCTAACTCATATTATTAGCCATATTATGCTTATATGATCGCTAGAACGACAATTACTATACTCATTACTCTTATTATTATCAATCTAACGCATATTATTAACCATATTATGCTTATATGAGCAATAGAAGTACAATTACTATACTTATTACACTCACTGTTATCAATCTAACTCTTATTATGAACCATATTATGCAGATATGCTCGATAGGACGACAATTACTATACTTATTACTCTTATTATTATCCATCTATCTCATATTATTAGCCATATTATGCTTATGTGATCGATAGAACGACAATTACTATACTTATTACACTCACTATTGTCAATCTAACTCATATTATTAACCATATTATGCAAATATGGTCGATAGGACGACAATTACTATACTCATTACTCTTATTATTATCAATCTATCGCATATTATTAACCATATTATGCTTATATGAGCAATAGAACTACAATTACTATACTTATTACACTCACCATTACCAATCTAACTCATATTATTAGCCATATTATGCTTATATGATCGGTAGAACGGTAATCACTATACTTATTACTCTTACTATTATCAATCTAACTAATATTATTAGCCATATTATGCTTATGTGATCGATAGAACGACAATTACTATACTTATTACTCTTACTATTATCAATCTAACTCATATTATTGGCCATATTATGCTTATGTGATCGATAGAACGACAATTACTATACTCATTACTCTTATTATTATCAATCTAACGCATATTATTAACCATATTATGCTTTTATGAGCAATAGAAGTACAATTACTATACTTATTACACTCACTATTATCAATCTAACTCATATTATTAACCATATTATGCAGATATGATCGATAGAACGACAATTACTATACTTATTACTTTTATTATTATCAATCTAACTCATATTATTAGCCATATTATGCTTATATGATCGATAGAACGACAATTACTATACTCATTACTCTTATTATTATCAATCTAACTCATATTATTAGCCATATTATGCTTATATGATCGATAGAACGACAATTACTATACTCATTGCTCTTATTATTATCAATCTATCGCATATTATTAACCATATTATGCTTATATGAGCAATAGAACTACAATTACTATACTTATTACACTCACCATTACCAATCTAACTCATATTATTAACCATATTATGCTTATATGATCGATAGAACGACAATTACTATCCCCATTACTCTTATTATTATCAATCTAACTCATATTATTAGTCATATTATGCTTATGTGATCGATAGGACGACAATTACTATACTCATTACTCTTATTATTATCAATCTATCGCATATTATTAACCATATTATGCTTATATGAGCAATAGAACTACAATTACTATACTTATTACACTCACTATTATCAATCTAACTCATATTATGAACCATATTATGCAGATATGATCGATAGAACGACAATTACTATACTTATTACTCTTATTGTTATCAATCTAACTCATATTATTAGCCATATTATGCTTATATGATCGCTAGAACGACAATTACTATACTCATTACTCTTATTATTATCAATCTAACGCATATTATTAACCATATAATGCTTATATGAGCAATAGAAGTACAATTACTATACTTATGACACTCACTGTTATTAATCTAACTCATACTATGAACCATATTATGCAGATATGCTCGATAGGACGACAATTACTATACTTATTACTCTTATTATTATCCATCTATCTCATATTATTAGCCATATTATGCTTATGTGATCGATAGAACGACAATTACTATACTTATTACACTCACTATTGTCAATCTAACTCATATTATTAACCATATTATGCAGATATGATCGATAGAACGACAATTACTATACTTATTACTCTTATTATTATCAATCTAACTCATATTATTAGCCATATTATGCTTATATGATCGATAGACGACAATTACTATACTTATTACTCTTATTATTATCAATTTAACTCATATTATTGGCCATATTATGCTTATGTGATCGATAGAACGACAATTACTATACTCATTACTCTTATTATTATCAATCTATCGCATATTATTAACCATATTATGCTTATATGAGCAATAGAACTACAATTACTATACTTATTACACTCACCATTACCAATCTAACTCATATTATTAACCATATTATGCTTATATGATCGATAGAACGACAATTACTATACCCATTACTCTTATTATTATCAATCTAACTCATATTATTAGCCATATTATGCTTATATGATCGATAGGACGACAATTACTATACTGGTTACTCTTATCATTATCAATCTAACTCATATTATTAGCCATATTATGCTTATGTGATCGATAGAACGACAAATACTATACTTATTACTCTTATTATTATCAATCTAACTCATTTTATTGGCCATATTATGCTTATGTGATCGATAGAACGGCAATTACTATACTCATTACTCTTATTACTATCAATCTATCGCATATTATTAACCATATTATGCTTATATGAGCAATAGAACTTCAATTACTATACTTATTACACTCACCATTACCAATCTAACTCATATTATTAACCATATTATGCAGATATGATCGATAGAACGACAATTACTATACTTATTACTCTTATTATAATCAATCTAACTCATATTATTAGCCATATCATGCTTATATGATCGATAGAACGACAATTACTATAGTTATTACTCTTATCATTATCAATCTAACCCATACTATTAGCCATATTATGCTTATATGATCGATAGATCGACAATTACTATACTTATTACACTCACTGTTATCAATCTAACTCATATTATTAGCCATATTATGCTTATATGATCGGTAGGACGATAATTACTATACTTATTACTCTTACTATTATCAATCTAACTCACATTATTAGCCATATTATGCTTATGTGATCGATAGAACGACAATTACTATACTTATTACTCTTATTATTATCAATCTATCGCATATTACTACCCATATTATGCTTATATGAGCAATAGAACTACAATTACTATACTTATTACACTCACTATTATCAATCTAACTCATATTATGAACCATATTATGCAGATATGATCGATAGAACGACAATTACTATACTTATTACTCTTATTATTATCAATCTAACTCATATTATTAGCCATATTACGCTTATATGATCGCCAGAACGACAATTACTATACTCATTACTCTTATTATTATCAATCTAACGCATATTATTAACCATATTATGCTTATATGAGCAATAGAAGTACAATTACTATACTTATTACACTCACTGTTATCAATCTAACTCATATTATGAACCACATTATGCAGATATGCTCGATAGGACGACAATTACTATACTTATTACTCTTATTATTATCCATCTATCTCATATTATTAGCCATATTATGCTTATGTGATCGATAGAACGACAATTACTATACTTATTACACTCACTATTGTCAATCTAACTCATATTATTAACCATATTATGCAAATATGATCGATAGGACGACAATTACTATACTCATTACTCTTATTATTATCCATCTATCTCATATTATTAGCCATATTATGCTTATGTGATCGATAGAACGACAATTACTATACTTATTACACTCACTATTGTCAATCTAACGCATATTATTAACCATATTATGCTTATATGAGCAATAGAACTACAATTACTATACTTATTACACTCACTATTATCAATCTAACTCATATTATTAACCATATTATGCAGATATGATTGATAGAACGACAATTACTATACTTATTACTTTTATTATTATCAATCTAACTCATATTGTTAGCCATATTATGCTTATATGATCGATAGAACGACAATTACTATACTCATTACTCTTATTATTATCAATCTAACTCATATTGTTAGCCATATTATGCTTATATGATCGATAGAACGACAATTACTATACTCATTACTCTAATTATTATTATCAATCTAACTCATATTATTAGCCATATTATGCTTATATGATCGATAGAACGACAATTACTATTCTCATTGCTCTTATTATTATCAATCTATCGCATATTATTAACCATATTATGCTTATATGAGCAATAGAACTACAATTACTATACTTATTACACTCACCATTACCAATCTAACTCATATTATTAACCATATTATGCTTATATGATCGATAGAACGACAATTACTATACCCATTACTCTTATTATTATCAATCTAACTCATATTATTAGCCATATTATGCTTATATGATCGATAGGACGACAATTACTATACTGGTTACTCTTATCATTATCAATCTAACTCATATTATTAGCCATATTATGCTTATGTGATCGATAGAACGACAAATACTATACTTATTACTCTTATTATTATCAATCTAACTCATTTTATTGGCCATATTATGCTTATGTGATCGATAGAACGGCAATTACTATACTCATTACTCTTATTACTATCAATCTATCGCATATTATTAACCATATTATGCTTATATGAGCAATAGAACTTCAATTACTATACTTATTACACTCACCATTACCAATCTAACTCATATTATTAACCATATTATGCAGATATGATCGATAGAACGACAATTACTATACTTATTACTCTTATTATAATCAATCTAACTCATATTATTAGCCATATCATGCTTATATGATCGATAGAACGACAATTACTATAGTTATTACTCTTATCATTATCAATCTAACCCATACTATTAGCCATATTATGCTTATATGATCGATAGATCGACAATTACTATACTTATTACACTCACTGTTATCAATCTAACTCATATTATTAGCCATATTATGCTTATATGATCGGTAGGACGATAATTACTATACTTATTACTCTTACTATTATCAATCTAACTCACATTATTAGCCATATTATGCTTATGTGATCGATAGAACGACAATTACTATACTTATTACTCTTATTATTATCAATCTATCGCATATTACTACCCATATTATGCTTATATGAGCAATAGAACTACAATTACTATACTTATTACACTCACTATTATCAATCTAACTCATATTATGAACCATATTATGCAGATATGATCGATAGAACGACAATTACTATACTTATTACTCTTATTATTATCAATCTAACTCATATTATTAGCCATATTACGCTTATATGATCGCCAGAACGACAATTACTATACTCATTACTCTTATTATTATCAATCTAACGCATATTATTAACCATATTATGCTTATATGAGCAATAGAAGTACAATTACTATACTTATTACACTCACTGTTATCAATCTAACTCATATTATGAACCACATTATGCAGATATGCTCGATAGGACGACAATTACTATACTTATTACTCTTATTATTATCCATCTATCTCATATTATTAGCCATATTATGCTTATGTGATCGATAGAACGACAATTACTATACTTATTACACTCACTATTGTCAATCTAACTCATATTATTAACCATATTATGCAAATATGATCGATAGGACGACAATTACTATACTCATTACTCTTATTATTATCCATCTATCTCATATTATTAGCCATATTATGCTTATGTGATCGATAGAACGACAATTACTATACTTATTACACTCACTATTGTCAATCTAACCCATATTATTAGCCATATTATGCTTATATGATCGATAGATCGACAATTACTATATTTATTACACTCACTGTTATCAATCTAACTCATATTATTAGCCATATTATGCTTATATGATCGGTAGGACGATAATTACTATACTTATTACTCTTACTATTATCAATCTAACTCACATTATTAGCCATATTATGCTTATGTGATCGATAGAACGACAATTACTATACTTATTACTCTTATTATTATCAATCTATCGCATATTACTACCCATATTATGCTTATATGAGCAATAGAACTACAATTACTATACTTATTACACTCACTATTATCAATCTAACTCATATTATGAACCATATTATGCAGATATGATCGATAGAACGACAATTACTATACTTATTACTCTTATTATTATCAATCTAACTCATATTATTAGCCATATTACGCTTATATGATCGCCAGAACGACAATTACTATACTCATTACTCTTATTATTATCAATCTAACGCATATTATTAACCATATTATGCTTATATGAGCAATAGAAGTACAATTACTATACTTATTACACTCACTGTTATCAATCTAACTCATATTATGAACCACATTATGCAGATATGCTCGATAGGACGACAATTACTATACTTATTACTCTTATTATTATCCATCTATCTCATATTATTAGCCATATTATGCTTATGTGATCGATAGAACGACAATTACTATACTTATTACACACACTATTGTCAATCTAACTCATATTATTAACCATATTATGCAAATATGATCGATAGGACGACAATTACTATACTCATTACTCTTATTATTATCCATCTATCTCATATTATTAGCCATATTATGCTTATGTGATCGATAGAACGACAATTACTATACTTATTACACTCACTATTGTCAATCTAACGCATATTATTAACCATATTATGCTTATATGAGCAATAGAACTACAATTACTATACTTATTACACTCACTATTATCAATCTAACTCATATTATTAACCATATTATGCAGATATGATCGATAGAACGACAATTACTATACTTATTACTTTTATTATTATCAATCTAACTCATATTGTTAGCCATATTATGCTTATATGATCGATAGAACGACAATTACTATACTCATTACTCTTATTATTATCAATCTAACTCATATTATTAGCCATATTATGCTTATATGATCGAGAGAACGACAATTACTATTCTCATTGCTCTTATTATTATCAATCTATCGCATATTATTAACCATATTATGCTTATATGAGCAATAGAACTACAATTACTATACTTATTACACTCACCATTACCAATCTAACTCATATTATTAACCATATTATGCTTATATGATCGATAGAACGACAATTACTATACCCATTACTCTTATTATTATCAATCTAACTCATATTATTAGCCATATTATGCTTATATGATCGATAGAACGACAATTACTATACTGGTTACTCTTATCATTATCAATCTAACTCATATTATTAGCCATATTATGCAGATATGATCGATAGAACGACAATTACTATACTTATTACTCTTATTATAATCAATCTAACTCATATTATTAGCCATATCATGCTTATATGATCGATAGAACGACAATTACTATAGTTATTACTCTTATCATTATCAATCTAACCCATATTATTAGCCATATTATGCTTATATGATCGATAGATCGACAATTACTATACTTATTACACTCACTGTTATCAGTCTAACTCATATTATTAGCCATATTATGCAGATATGATCGATAGAACGACAATTACTATACTTATTACTCTTATTATTATCAATCTAACTCATATTATTAGCCATATTATGCTTATATGATCGATAGACGACAATTACTATACTTATTACTTTTATTATTATCAATCTAACTCATATTATTAGCCATATTATGCTTATATGATCGATAGAACGACAATTACTATACTCATTACTCTTATTATTATCAATCTAACTCTTATTATTAGCCATATTATGCTTATATGATCGATAGAACGACAATTACTATACTCATTACTCTTATTATTATCAATCTATCGCATATTATTAACCATATTATGCTTATATGAGCAATAGAACTACAATTGCTATACTTATTACACTCACCATTACCAATCTAACTCATATTATTAACCATATTATGCTTATATGATCGATAGAACGACAATTACTATACCCATTACTCTTATTATTATCAATCTAACTCATATTATTAGCCATAATATGCTTATATGATCGATAGAACGACAATTACTATACTGGTTACTCTTATCATTATCAATCTAACTCATATTATTAGCCATATTATGCTTATGTGATCGATAGGACGACAATTACTATACTCATTACTCTTATTATTATCAATCTATCGCATATTATTAACCATATTATGCTTATATGAGCAATAGAACTACAATTACTATACTTATTACACTCACCATTACCAATCTAACTCATATTATTAGCCATATTATGCTTATATGATCGATAGAACGACAATTACTATAGTTATTACTCTTATCATTATCAATCTAACCCATATTATTAGCCATATTATGCTTATATGATCGATAGATCGACAATTACTATACTTATTACACTCACTGTTATCAGTCTAACTCATATTATTAGCCATATTATGCAGATATGATCGATAGAACGACAATTACTATACTTCTTACTCTTATTATAATCAATCTAACTCATATTATTAGCCATATCATGCTTATATGATCGATAGAACGACAATTACTATAGTTATTACTCTTATCATTATCAATCTAACCCATATTATTAGCCATATTATGCTTATATGATCGATAGATCGACAATTACTATACTTATTACACTCACTGTTATCAATCTAACTCATATTATTAGCCATATTATGCTTATATGATCGGTAGAACGACAATTACTATACCCATTACTCTTATTATTATCAATCTAACTCATATTATTAGCCATATTATGCTTATATGATCGATAGAACGACAATTACTATACTGGTTACTATTATCATTATCAATCTAACTCATATTATTAGCCATATTATGCAGATATGATCGATAGAACGACAATTACTATACTTATTACTCTTATTATAATCAATCTAACTCATATTATTAGCCATATCATGCTTATATGATCGATAGAACGACAATTACTATAGTTATTACTCTTATCATTATCAATCTAACCCATATTATTAGCCATATTATGCTTATATGATCGATAGATCGACAATTACTATACTTATTACACTCACTGTTATCAGTCTAACTCATATTATTAGCCATATTATGCAGATATGATCGATAGAACGACAATTACTATACTTATTACTCTTATTATAATCAATCTAACTCATATTATTAGCCATATCATGCTTATATGATCGATAGAACGACAATTACTATAGTTATTACTCTTATCATTATCAATCTAACCCATATTATTAGCCATATTATGCTTATATGATCGATAGATCGACAATTACTATACTTATTACACTCACTGTTATCAATCTAACTCATATTATTAGCCATATTATGCTTATATGATCGGTAGGACGATAATTACTATACTTATTTCTCTTACTATTATCAATCTAACTCACATTATTAGCCATATTATGCTTATGTGATCGATAGAACGACCAATTACTATACTTATTACTCTTATTATTATCAATCTATCGCATATTACTACCCATATATATGCTTATATGAGCAATAGAACTACAATTACTATACTTATTACACTCACTATTATCAATCTAACTCATATTATGAACCATATTATGCAGATATGATCGATAGAACGACAATTACTATACTTATTACTCTTATTATTATCAATCTAACTCATATTATTAGCCATATTACGCTTATATGATCGCCAGAACGACAATTACTATACTCATTACTCTTATTATTATCAATCTAACGCATATTATTAACCATATTATGCTTATATGAGCAATAGAAGTACAATTACTATACTTATTACACTCACTGTTATCAATCTAACTCATATTATGAACCACATTATGCAGATATGCCTCGATAGGACGACAATTACTATACTTATTACTCTTATTATTATCCATCTATCTCATATTATTAGCCATATTATGCTTATGTGATCGATAGAACGACAATTACTATACTTATTACACTCACTATTGTCAATCTAACTCATATTATTAACCATATTATGCAAATATGATCGATAGGACGACAATTACTATACTCATTATTCTTATTATTATCATTCTATCGCATATTATTCACCATATTATGCTTATATCAGCAATAGAACTACAATTACTATACTTATTACACTCACCATTACCAATCTAACCCATATTATTAACCATATTATGCAGATATGATCGATAGAACGACAATTACTATACTTATTCCTCTTCTTATTATCAATCTAACTCATATTATTAGCCATATCATGCTTATATGATCGATAGAACGACAATTACTGTAGTTATTACTCTTATCATTATCAATCTAACCCATATTATTAACCATATTATGCAAATATGATCGATAGGACGACAATTACTATACTCATTACTCTTATTATTATCAATCTATCGCATATTATTCACCATATTATGCTTATATCAGCAATAGAACTACAATTACTATACTTATTACACTCACCATTACCAATCTAACCCATATTATTAACCATATTATGCAGATATGATCGATAGAACGACAATTACTATACTTATTCCTCTTATTATTATCAATCTAACTCATATTATTAGCCATATCATGCTTATATGATCGATAGAACGACAATTACTATAGTTATTACTCTTATCATTATCAATCTAACCCATATTATTAGCCATATTATGCTTATATGATCGATAGAACGACAATTACTATACTCATTACTCTTATTATTATCAATCTAACTCATATTATTAGCCATATTATGCTTATATGATCGATAGAACGACAATTACTATACTTATTACACTCACTATTGTCAATCTAACGCATATTATTAACCATATTATGCTTATATGAGCAATAGAACTACAATTACTATACTTATTACACTCACTATTATCAATCTAACTCAC
>NW_027474469.1:0-40769 GCF_050947335.1 Megachile rotundata
CGTAATAATATGAGTTAGATTGATAATAATAGGAGGAATAAGTATAGTAATTGTCGTTCTATCGAACATATAAGCATACTATGGCTAATAATATGAGTTAGATTGATAATAATAAGAGTAATGAGTATAGTAATTGTCGTTCTATCGATCATATAAGCATAATATGGCTAATAATATGAGTTAGATTGATAACAATAAGAGTAATGGGTATAGTAATTGCCGTTCTATCGATCATATAAGCATAATATGGCTAATAATATGAGTTAGATTGATAATAATAGAGGAATAAGTATAGTAATTGTCGTTCTATCGAACATATAAGCATACTATGACTAATAATATGAGTTAGATTGATAATAATAAGAGTAATGAGTATAGTAATTGTCGTTCTATCGATCATATAAGCATAATATGGCTAACAATATGAGTTAGATTGATAATAATAAGAGTAATGAGTATAGAAATTGTAGTTCAATCGATCATATAAGCATAATATGGCTAATAATATGAGTTAGATTGATAATATTAAGAGTAATAAGTATAGTGATTGTCGTCCTATCGATCACATAAACACAATATGGCTAATAATATGAGTTAGATTGATAATAATAAGAGTAATAGGTATAGTAATTGTCGTTCTATCGATCATATTAGCATATTATGCTAATAATATGAGTTAGATTGATAATAATAAGAGTAATGAGTATAGTAATTGTCGTTCTATCGATCATATAAGCACAATATGGCTAATAATATGAGTTAGATTGATAATAATAAGAGTAATGAGTATAGTAATTGTCGTTCTATCGATCATATAAGCATAATATGGCTAACAATATGAGTTAGATTGATAATAATAAGAGTAATGAGTATAGAAATTGTAGTTCTATAGATCATATCTGCATAATATGGTTAATAATATGAGTTAGATTGATAATATTAAGATTAATAAGTATAGTATTTGTCGGTCTAGCGATGATATAAGCATAATATGGCTAATAATATGAGTTATATTGATAATAATAAGAGTAATAAGTATAGTGATTGTCGCTCTATCGATCACATAAGCATAATATGGCTGATAATATGAGTTAGATTGATAATAATAAGAGAAATATTTATAGTAATTGTCGTTCTATCGATCACATATGCATAATATGGCTAGTAATATGAGTTAGATTGATAATATTAAGAGTAATAAGTATAGTATTTGTCGGTCTATCGATCATATAAGCATAATATGGCTAATAATATGAGTTATATTGATAATAATAAGAGAAATGAGTATAGTAATTGTCGTTCTATTGATCATGTCTGCATAATATGGTTAATAATATGAGTTAGATTGATAATAGTGAGTGTAATAAGTATAGGAATTGTCGTTCTGTCGATCATGTAAGCATAATATGGCTAATAATATGAGTTAGATTGATAATAATAATAGTAATGAGTATAGTAATTGTCGTTCTATCGTTCATATAAGCACAATATGGCTAATAATATGAGTTAGATTGATAATAATAAGAGTAATGAGTATAGTAATTGTCGTTCTATCGATCATATAAGCATAATATGGCTAACAATATGAGTTAGATTGATAATAATAAGAGAAATGAGTATAGAAATTGTAGTTCTATCGAACATATCTGCATAATATGGTTAATAATATGAGTTAGACTGATAATAATAAGAGTAATGAGTATAGTAATTGTCGTTCTATTGATCATGTCTGCATAATATGGTTAATAATATGAGTTAGATTGATAATTGTGAGTGTAATAAGTATAGGAGTTGTCGTTCTGTCGATCATATAAGCATAATATGGCTAATAATTTGAGTTAGATTGATAATAATAAGAGTAAAGAGTATAGTAATTGTAGCTCTATCAATCCTATGTGCATAATATGGTTAAGAATATGAGTTAGATTTATAATAATAAGAGTAATAAGTATAGTAATTGTAGTTCTATCGATCATATAAGCATAATATGGCTAATAATATGAGTTAGATTGATAATAATGGGAGTAATAAGTATAGTAATTGTCGTTCTATCGATCACATAAGCATAATATGGCTAATAATATGAGGTAGATTGATAATAATAAGAGGAATAAGTATAGTAATTGTCGATCTATCGATCATATAAGCATAATATGGCTAATAATATGAGTTAAATTGATAATAATAAGAGTAATGAGTATAGAAATTGTCGTTCAATCGACCATACAAGCATAATATGGCTAATAATATGAGTTAGATTGATAATAATAAGAGTAATGAGTATCGTAATTGTCGGTCTATCGATCATATAAGCATAATATGGCTAATAATATGAGTTATATTGATAATAATAAGAGTAATAAGTGTAGTAATTGTCGTTCTATCGATCACATAAGCATAATATGCGTAATAATATGAGTTAGATTGATAATAATAAGAGGAATAAGTATAGTAATTGTCGTTCTATCGAACATATAAGCATACTATGGCTACTAATATGAGTTAGATTGATAATAATAAGAGTAATGAGTATAGTAATTGTCGTTCTATCGATCATATAAGCATAATATGGCTAATAATATGAGTTAGATTGATAATAATAAGAGTAATGGGTATAGTAATTGCCGTTCTATCGATCATATAAGCATAATATGGCTAATAATATGAGTTACATTGATAATAATGAGAGTAATAAGTATAGTAATTGTAGTTCTATCAATCCTATGTGCATAATATGGTTAAGAATATGAGTTAGATTTATAATAATAAGAGTAATAAGTATAGTAATTGTAGTTCTATCGATCATATAAGCATAATATGGCTAATAATATGAGTTAGATTGATAATAATGGGAGTAATAAGTATAGTAATTGTCGTTCTATCGATCACATGAGCATAATATGCCTAATAATATGAGTTAGATTGATAATAGTAAGAGGAATAAGTATACAGGGTGTCCCGTAACTAGTGTTACTCCCTGAAAGGGGTGGTAGAGGACGTTATTCTGAACAAGATTTTCCTTTGCGAAAATGGGGTTTGAAGCTTCGTTTTTGAATTATTAAGGAAAAACACGGACCAATCAGAGCGTGAGGATTTCGCGCGTCGAGAAGCGGGAGCGACAGCTTGAAGTCCAGCGGCTGAACGCGAACGCGATCAAGAGTCTTTGCCTCGGAACAGTCTAAACATCCAACGCGAAGTCTTTACATCGAAACTCAGTTAAATAACGAACAGAATAATTAAAAGTATTGTTTATTTATTCATTCATCATGAGGGAGGAACGAAATTAATTATGCGTAATTGATGCAAGTTATGCAAATGAAATTTATTGAATATTGCCATTCGTTATCGATGAAGAATGTGAAATTAAATATTGAAAATTTTTTATTTTACTTCTAACAATAATATTAGTCAATGAATTTACTCATTTTAATGAAAAATAATTATTCAGTTCGCAAAAAAAGAGTTTCAATTTAATATCTAATAAATGTATTAACCGGTCTACCTTACATTCACAGGAAATTTATTAAAATAGCACTCACCCATTGTTTGAAAATAATCCTTCAATGAAAGCGTTGGGGGTCCTGAGTCGTCCCGCTGATCATGACCTGCCGTAACATCGGCACCGTATATCACAGCTGACAGCACTCAGAGGTCACTGCACTGACTTCAGTTCACAATACGATCATTTTCACTGTCATTTTTCAGCAAATCTTTTCAGCTGCTTTCTTCACGCCGCGGTTCGCGTTTGTAAAGCGAAAATTCACTCACGGTTCCCGAGTCAGTCTATCGAAATAACCCATTTTTTAATAAACGAGAAACATTATCCGCGTTATATCGCGTTTGGTCTCATTTTAATCGGGAAAACGTCACCAATATGTTTAAAAGATTTTAACACGCTTCTGCCCAAACGGTAAAGCGGCACTACTTTTCGCGACCATTCTCGTGCGGAACGCGAAACACAACTGCCGAACAGAATATGCAGGCGTTTTTCTAAAACAGTTGAACGTTCTTGACGCGGCGACGAGCCGTGCTATTGCGAACGTTTCTGGAAAAATACTACACCCATAACAATACATCGGTAATATCGTGTCGTAGATATTCAGTTGTGTAGTATTTTTCCAGAAACGTTCGCAATAGCACGGCTCGTCGCCGCGTCAAGAACGTTCAACTGTTTTAGAAAAACGCCTGCATATTCTGTTCGGCAGTTGTGTTTCGCGTTCCGCACGAGAATGGTCGCGAAAAGTAGTGCCGCTTTACCGTTTGGGCAGAAGCGTGTTAAAATCTTTTAAACATATTGGTGACGTTTTCCCGATTAAAATGAGACCAAACGCGATATAACGCGGATAATGTTTCTCGTTTATTAAAAAATGGGTTATTTCGATAGACTGACTCGGGAACCGTGAGTGAATTTTCGCTTTACAAACGCGAACCGCGGCGTGAAGAAAGCAGCTGAAAAGATTTGCTGAAAAATGACAGTGAAAATGATCGTATTGTGAACTGAAGTCAGTGCAGTGACCTCTGAGTGCTGTCAGCTGTGATATACGGTGCCGATGTTACGGCAGGTCATGATCAGCGGGACGACTCAGGACCCCCAACGCTTTCATTGAAGGATTATTTTCAAACAATGGGTGAGTGCTATTTTAATAAATTTCCTGTGAATGTAAGGTAGACCGGTTAATACATTTATTAGATATTAAATTGAAACTCTTTTTTTGCGAACTGAATAATTATTTTTCATTAAAATGAGTAAATTCATTGACTAATATTATTGTTAGAAGTAAAATAAAAAATTTTCAATATTTAATTTCACATTCTTCATCGATAACGAATGGCAATATTCAATAAATTTCATTTGCATAACTTGCATCAATTACGCATAATTAATTTCGTTCCTCCCTCATGATGAATGAATAAATAAACAATACTTTTAATTATTCTGTTCGTTATTTAACTGAGTTTCGATGTAAAGACTTCGCGTTGGATGTTTAGACTGTTCCGAGGCAAAGACTCTTGATCGCGTTCGCGTTCAGCCGCTGGACTTCAAGCTGTCGCTCCCGCTTCTCGACGCGCGAAATCCTCACGCTCTGATTGGTCCGTGTTTTTCCTTAATAATTCAAAAACGAAGCTTCAAACCCCATTTTCGCAAAGGAAAATCTTGTTCAGAATAACGTCCTCTACCACCCCTTTCAGGGAGTAACACTAGTTACGGGACACCCTGTAGTAATTGTCGTTCTATCGATCATATAAGCATAATATGGCTAATAATATGAGTTAAATTGATAATAATAAGAGTAATGAGTATAGAAATTGTAGTTCAATCGACCATACAAGCATAATATGGCTAATAATATGAGTTAGATTGATAATAATAAGAGTAATGAGTATAGTAATTGTCGGTCTATCGATCATATAAGCATAATATGGCTAATAATATGAGTTAGATTGATAATAATAGAGGAATAAGTTTAGTAATTGTCGTTCGATCGAACATATAAGCATACTATGGCTAATAATATGAGTTAGATTGATAATAATAAGAGTAATGAGTATAGTAATTGTCGTTCTATCGATCATATAAGCATAATATGGCTAACAATATGAGTTAGATCGATAATAATAAGAGTAATGAGTATAGAAATTGTAGTTCAATCGATCATATAAGCATAATATGGCTAATAATATGAGTTAGATTGATAATATTAAGAGTAATAAGTATAGTGATTGTCGTCCTATCGATCACATAAACACAATATGGCTAATAATATGAGTTAGATTGATAATAATAAGAGTAATAGGTATAGTAATTGTCGTTCTATCGATCATATTAGCATAATATGGCTAATAATATGAGTTAAATTGATAGTAATAAGAGTAGTGAGTATAGTAATTGTGGTTCTATCGATCATATAAGCATAATATGGCTAATAATATGAGTTAGATTGATAATAATAAGAGTAATGGGTATAGTAATTGCCGTTCTATCGATCATATAAGCATAATATGGCTAATAATATGAGTTAGATTGATAATAATAAGAGGAATAAGTATAGTAATTGTCGTTCTATCGATCATATAAGCATAATATGGCTAATAATATGAGTTAAATTGATAATAATAAGAGTAATGAGTATAGAAATTGTAGTTCAATCGACCATACAAGCATAATATGGCTAATAATATGAGTTAGATTGATAATAATAAGAGTAATGAGTATAGTAATTGTCGGTCTATCGATCATATAAGCATAATATGGCTAATAATATGAGTTAGATTGATAATAATAGAGGAATAAGTATAGTAATTGTCGTTCTATCGAACATATAAGCATACTATGGCTAATAATATGAGTTAGATTGATAATAATAAGAGTAATGAGTATAGTAATTGTCGTTCTATCGATCATATAAGCATAATATGGCTAACAATATGAGTTAGATTGATAATAATAAGAGTAATGAGTATAGAAATTGTAGTTCTATAGATCATATCTGCATAATATGGTTAATAATATGAGTTAGATTGATAATATTAAGATTAATAAGTATAGTATTTGTCGGTCTAGCGATGATATAAGCATAATATGGCTAATAATATGAGTTATATTGATAATAATAAGAGTAATAAGTATAGTGATTGTCGTTCTATCGATCACATAAGCATAATATGGCTGATAATATGAGTTAGATTGATAATAATAAGAGAAATATTTATAGTAATTGTCGTTCTATCGATCACATATGCATAATATGGCTAGTAATATGAGTTAGATTGATAATATTAAGAGTAATAAGTATAGTATTTGTCGGTCTATCGATCATATAAGCATAATATGGCTAATAATATGAGTTATATTGATAATAATAAGAGAAATGAGTATAGTAATTGTCGTTCTATTGATCATGTCTGCATAATATGGTTAATAATATGAGTTAGATTGATAATAGTGAGTGTAATAAGTATAGGAATTGTCGTTCTGTCGATCATGTAAGCATAATATGGCTAATAATATGAGTTAGATTGATAATAATAATAGTAATGAGTATAGTAATTGTCGTTCTATCGTTCATATAAGCACAATATGGCTAATAATATGAGTTAGATTGATAATAATAAGAGTAATGAGTATAGTAATTGTCGTTCTATCGATCATATAAGCATAATATGGCTAACAATATGAGTTAGATTGATAATAATAAGAGAAATGAGTATAGAAATTGTAGTTCTATCGATCATATCTGCATAATATGGTTAATAATATGAGTTAGACTGATAATAATAAGAGTAATGAGTATAGTAATTGTCGTTCTATTGATCATGTCTGCATAATATGGTTAATAATATGAGTTAGATTGATAATTGTGAGTGTAATAAGTATAGGAGTTGTCGTTCTGTCGATCATATAAGCATAATATGGCTAATAATATGAGTTAGATTGATAATAATAAGAGTAAAGAGTATAGTAATTGTAGCTCTATCAATCCTATGTGCATAATATGGTTAAGAATATGAGTTAGATTTATAATAATAAGAGTAATAAGTATAGTAATTGTAGTTCTATCGATCATATAAGCATAATATGGCTAATAATATGAGTTAGATTGATAATAATGGGAGTAATAAGTATAGTAATTGTCGTTCTATCGATCACATAAGCATAATATGGCTAATAATATGAGGTAGATTGATAATAATAAGAGGAATAAGTATAGTAATTGTCGTTCTATCGATCATATAAGCATAATATGGCTAATAATATGAGTTAAATTGATAATAATAAGAGTAATGAGTATAGTAATTGTCGTTCTATCGATCATATAAGCATAATATGGCTAACAATATGAGTTAGATTGATAATAATAAGAGAAATGAGTATAGAAATTGTAGTTCTATCGATCATATCTGCATAATATGGTTAATAATATGAGTTAGACTGATAATAATAAGAGTAATGAGTATAGTAATTGTCGTTCTATTGATCATGTCTGCATAATATGGTTAATAATATGAGTTAGATTGATAATTGTGAGTGTAATAAGTATAGGAGTTGTCGTTCTGTCGATCATATAAGCATAATATGGCTAATAATATGAGTTAGATTGATAATAATAAGAGTAAAGAGTATAGTAATTGTAGCTCTATCAATCCTATGTGCATAATATGGTTAAGAATATGAGTTAGATTTATAATAATAAGAGTAATAAGTATAGTAATTGTAGTTCTATCGATCATATAAGCATAATATGGCTAATAATATGAGTTAGATTGATAATAATGGGAGTAATAAGTATAGTAATTGTCGTTCTATCGATCACATAAGCATAATATGGCTAATAATATGAGGTAGATTGATAATAATAAGAGGAATAAGTATAGTAATTGTCGTTCTATCGATCATATAAGCATAATATGGCTAATAATATGAGTTAAATTGATAATAATAAGAGTAATGAGTATAGAAATTGTCGTTCAATCGACCATACAAGCATAATATGGCTAATAATATGAGTTAGATTGATAATAATAAGAGTAATGAGTATAGTAATTGTCGGTCTATCGATCATATAAGCATAATATGGCTAATAATATGAGTTAGATTGATAATAATAAGAGTAATGGGTATAGTAATTGCCGTTCTATCGATCATATAAGCATAATATGGCTAATAATATGAGTTAGATTGATAATAATGAGAGTAATAAGTATAGTAATTGTAGTTCTATCAATCCTATGTGCATAATATGGTTAAGAATATGAGTTAGATTTATAATAATAAGAGTAATAAGTATAGTAATTGTAGTTCTATCGATCATATAAGCATAATATGGCTAATAATATGAGTTAGATTGATAATAATGGGAGTAATAAGTATAGTAATTGTCGTTCTATCGATCACATAAGCATAATATGCCTAATAATATGAGTTAGATTGATAATAGTAAGAGGAATAAGTATAGTAATTGTCGTTCTATCGATCATATAAGCATAATATGGCTAATAATATGAGTTAAATTGATAATAATAAGAGTAATGAGTATAGAAATTGTAGTTCAATCGACCATACAAGCATAATATGGCTAATAATATGAGTTAGATTGATAATAATAAGAGTAATGAGTATAGTAATTGTCGGTCTATCGATCATATAAGCATAATATGGCTAATAATATGAGTGAGATTGATAATAATAGAGGAATAAGTTTAGTAATTGTCGTTCTATCGAACATATAAGCATACTATGGCTAATAATATGAGTTAGATTGATAATAATAAGAGTAATGAGTATAGTAATTGTCGTTCTATCGATCATATAAGCATAATATGGCTAACAATATGAGTTAGATTGATAATAATAAGAGTAATGAGTATAGAAATTGTAGTTCAATCGATCATATAAGCATAATATGGCTAATAATATGAGTTAGATTGATAATATTAAGAGTAATAAGTATAGTGATTGTCGTCCTATCGATCACATAAACACAATATGGCTAATAATATGAGTTAGATTGATAATAATAAGAGTAATAGGTATAGTAATTGTCGTTCAATCGATCATATTAGCATAATATGGCTAATAATATGAGTTAAATTGATAGTAATAAGAGTAGTGAGTATAGTAATTGTCGTTCTATCGATCATATAAGCATAATATGGCTAATAATATGAGTTAGATTGATAATAATAAGAGTAATGGGTATAGTAATTGCCGTTCTATCGATCATATAAGCATAATATGGCTAATAATATGAGTTAGATTGATAATAATGAGAGTAATAAGTATAGTAATTGTAGTTCTATCGATCACATAAGCATAATATGGCTAATAATATGAGTTAGATTGATAATAATAAGAGGAATAAGTATAGTAATTGTCGTTCTATCGATCATATAAGCATAATATGGCTAATAATATGAGTTAGATTGATAATAATAAGAGTACTGAGTATAGTAATTGTCGTTCTATAGATCATATCTGCATAATATGGTTAATAATATGAGTTAGATTGATAATATTAAGATTAATAAGTATAGTATTTGTCGGTCTAGCGATGATATAAGCATAATATGGCTAATAATATGAGTTATATTGATAATAATAAGAGTAATAAGTATAGTGATTGTCGTTCTATCGATCACATAAGCATAATATGGCTGATAATATGAGTTAGATTGATAATAATAAGAGAAATATTTATAGTAATTGTCGTTCTATCGATCACATATGCATAATATGGCTAGTAATATGAGTTAGATTGATAATATTAAGAGTAATAAGTATAGTATTTGTCGGTCTATCGATCATATAAGCATAATATGGCTAATAATAAGAGTTATATTGATAATAATAAGAGAAATGAGTATAGTAATTGTCGTTCTATTGATCATGTCTGCATAATATGGTTAATAATATGAGTTAGATTGATAATAGTGAGTGTAATAAGTATAGGAATTGTCGTTCTGTCGATCATGTAAGCATAATATGGCTAATAATATGAGTTAGATTGATAATAATAATAGTAATGAGTATAGTAATTGTCGTTCTATCGTTCATATAAGCACAATATGGCTAATAATATGAGTTAGATTGATAATAATAAGAGTAATGAGTATAGTAATTGTCGTTCTATCGATCATATAAGCATAATATGGCTAACAATATGAGTTAGATTGATAATAATAAGAGAAATGAGTATAGAAATTGTAGTTCTATCGATCATATCTGCATAATATGGTTAATAATATGAGTTAGACTGATAATAATAAGAGTAATGAGTATAGTAATTGTCGTTCTATTGATCATGTCTGCATAATATGGTTAATAATATGAGTTAGATTGATAATTGTGAGTGTAATAAGTATAGGTGTTGTCGTTCTGTCGATCATATAAGCATAATATGGCTAATAATATGAGTTAGATTGATAATAATAAGAGTAAAGAGTATAGTAATTGTAGCTCTATCAATCCTATGTGCATAATATGGTTAAGAATATGAGTTAGATTTATAATAATAAGAGTAATAAGTATAGTAATTGTAGTTCTATCGATCATATAAGCATAATATGGCTAATAATATGAGTTAGATTGATAATAATGGGAGTAATAAGTATAGTAATTGTCGTTCTATCGATCACATAAGCATAATATGGCTAATAATATGAGGTAGATTGATAATAATAAGAGGAATAAGTATAGTAATTGTCGTTCTATCGATCATATAAGCATAATATGGCTAATAATATGAGTTAAATTGATAATAATAAGAGTAATGAGTATAGAAATTGTAGTTCAATCGACCATACAAGCATAATATGGCTAATAATATGAGTTAGATTGATAATAATAAGAGTAATGAGTATAGTAATTGTCGGTCTATCGATCATATAAGCATAATATGGCTAATAATATGAGTTATATTGATAATAATAAGAGTAATAAGTGTAGTAATTGTCGTTCTATTGATCACATAAGCATAATATGCGTAATAATATGAGTTAGATTGATAATAATAAGAGGAATAAGTATAGTAATTGTCGTTCTATCGAACATATAAGCATACTATGGCTAATAATATGAGTTAGATTGATAATAATAAGAGTAATGAGTATAGTAATTGTCGTTCTATCGATCATATAAGCATAATAAGGCTAATAATATGAGTTAGATTGATAATAATAAGAGTAATGGGTATAGTAATTGCCGTTCTATCGATCATATAAGCATAATATGGCTAATAATATGAGTTAGATTGATAATAATGAGAGTAATAAGTATAGTAATTGTAGTTCTATCAATCCTATGTGCATAATATGGTTAAGAATATGAGTTAGATTTATAATAATAAGAGTAATAAGTATAGTAATTGTAGTTCTATCGATCATATAAGCATAATATGGCTAATAATATGAGTTAGATTGATAATAATGGGAGTAATAAGTATAGTAATTGTCGTTCTATCGATCACATAAGCATAATATGCCTAATAATATGAGTTAGATTGATAATAGTAAGAGGAATAAGTATAGTAATTGTCGTTCTATCGATCATATAAGCATAATATGGCTAATAATATGAGTTAAATTGATAATAATAAGAGTAATGAGTATAGAAATTGTAGTTCAATCGACCATACAAGCATAATATGGCTAATAATATGAGTTAGATTGATAATAATAAGAGTAATGAGTATAGTAATTGTCGGTCTATCGATCATATAAGCATAATATGGCTAATAATATGAGTTAGATTGATAATAATAGAGGAATAAGTTTAGTAATTGTCGTTCTATCGAACATATAAGCATACTATGGCTAATAATATGAGTTAGATTGATAATAATAAGAGTAATGAGTATAGTAATTGTCGTTCTATCGATCATATAAGCATAATATGGCTAACAATATGAGTTAGATTGATAATAATAAGAGTAATGAGTATAGAAATTGTAGTTCAATCGATCATATAAGCATAATATGGCTAATAATATGAGTTAGATTGATAATATTAAGAGTAATAAGTATAGTGATTGTCGTCCTATCGATCACATAAACACAATATGGCTAATAATATGAGTTAGATTGATAATAATAAGAGTAATAGGTATAGTAATTGTCGTTCTATCGATCATATTAGCATAATATGGCTAATAATATGAGTTAAATTGATAGTAATAAGAGTAGTGAGTATAGTAATTGTGGTTCTATCGATCATATAAGCATAATATGGCTAATAATATGAGTTAGATTGATAATAATAAGAGTAATGGGTATAGTAATTGCCGTTCTATCGATCATATAAGCATAATATGGCTAATAATATGAGTTAGATTGATAATAATAAGAGGAATAAGTATAGTAATTGTCGTTCTATCGATCATATAAGCATAATATGGCTAATAATATGAGTTAAATTGATAATAATAAGAGTAATGAGTATAGAAATTGTAGTTCAATCGACCATACAAGCATAATATGGCTAATAATATGAGTTAGATTGATAATAATAAGAGTAATGAGTGTAGTAATTGTCGGTCTATCGATCATATAAGCATAATATGGCTAATAATATGAGTTAGATTGATAATAATAGAGGAATAAGTATAGTAATTGTCGTTCTATCGAACATATAAGCATACTATGGCTAATAATATGAGTTAGATTGATAATAATAAGAGTAATGAGTATAGTAATTGTCGTTCTATCGATCATATAAGCATAGTATGGCTAACAATATGAGTTAGATTGATAATAATAAGAGTAATGAGTATAGAAATTGTAGTTCAATCGATCATATAAGCATAATATGGCTAATAATATGAGTTAGATTGATAATATTAAGAGTAATAAGTATAGTGATTGTCGTCCTATCGATCACATAAACACAATATGGCTAATAATATGAGTTAGATTGATAATAATAAGAGTAATAGGTATAGTAATTGTCGTTCTATCGATCATATTAGCATAATATGGCTAATAATATGAGTTAAATTGATAGTAATAAGAGTAGTGAGTATAGTAATTGTGGTTCTATCGATCATATAAGCATAATATGGCTAATAATATGAGTTAGATTGATAATAATAAGAGTAATGGGTATAGTAATTGCCGTTCTATCGATCATATAAGCATAATATGGCTAATAATATGAGTTAGATTGATAATAATGAGAGTAATAAGTATAGTAATTGTAGTTCTATCGATCACATAAGCATAATATGGCTAATAATATGAGTTAGATTGATAATAATAAGAGGAATAAGTATAGTAATTGTCGTTCTATCGATCATATAAGCATAATATGGCTAATAATATGAGTTAAATTGATAATAATAATAGTAATGAGTATAGTAATTGTCGTTCTATCGATCATATAAGCACAATATGGCTAATAATATGAGTTAGATTGATAATAATAAGAGTAATGAGTATAGTAATTGTCGTTCTATCGATCGTATAAGCATAATATGGCTAACAATATGAGTTAGATTGATAATAATAAGAGTAATGAGTATAGAAATTGTAGTTCTATAGATCATATCTGCATAATATGGTTAATAATATGAGTTAGATTGATAATATTAAGATTAATAAGTATAGTATTTGTCGGTCTAGCGATGGTATAAGCATAATATGGCTAATAATATGAGTTATATTGATAATAATAAGAGTAATAAGTATAGTGATTGTCGTTCTATCGATCACATAAGCATAATATGGCTGATAATATGAGTTAGATTGATAATAATAAGAGAAATATTTATAGTAATTGTCGTTCTATCGATCACATATGCATAATATGGCTAGTAATATGAGTTAGATTGATAATATTAAGAGTAATAAGTATAGTATTTGTCGGTCTATCGATCATATAAGCATAATATGGCTAATAATATGAGTTATATTGATAATAATAAGAGAAACGAGTATAGCAATTGTCGTTCTATTGATCATGTCTGCATAATATGGTTAATAATATGAGTTAGATTGATAATAGTGAGTGTAATAAGTATAGGAATTGTCGTTCTGTCGATCATGTAAGTATAATATGGCTAATAATATGAGTTAGATTGATAATAATAATAGTAATGAGTATAGTAATTGTCGTTCTATCGTTCATATAAGCACAATATGGCTAATAATATGAGTTAGATTGATAATAATAAGAGTAATGAGTATAGTAATTGTCGTTCTATCGATCATATAAGCATAATATGGCTAACAATATGAGTTAGATTGATAATAATAAGAGTAATGAGTATAGAAATTGTAGTTCTATCGATCATATCTGCATAATATGGTTAATAATATGAGTTAGACTGATAATAATAAGAGTAATGAGTATAGTAATTGTCGTTCTATTGATCATGTCTGCATAATATGGTTAATAATATGAGTTAGATTGATAATTGTGAGTGTAATAAGTATAGGAGTTGTCGTTCTGTCGATCATATAAGCATAATATGGCTAATAATATGAGTTAGATTGATAATAATAAGAGTAAAGAGTATAGTAATTGTAGTTCTATCAATCCTATGTGCATAATATGGTTAAGAATATGAGTTAGATTTATAATAATAAGAGTAATAAGTATAGTAATTGTAGTTCTATCGATCATATAAGCATAATATGGCTAACAATATGAGTTAGATTGATAATAATGGGAGTAATAAGTATAGTCATTGTCGTTCTATCGATCACATAAGCATAATATGGCTAATAATATGAGGTAGATTGATAATAATAAGAGTAATGAGTATAGTAATTGTCGGTCTATCGATCATATAAGCATAATATGGCTAATAATATGAGTTATATTGATAATAATAAGAGTAATAAGTGTAGTAATTGTCGTTCTATCGATCACATAAGCATAATATGGCTAATAATATGAGTTAGATTGATAATAATAAGAGCAATATTTATAGTAATTGTCGTTCTATCGATCACATATGCATAATATGCCTAATAATACGAGTTAGATTGATAATAATAAGAGGAATAAGTATAGTAATTGTCGTTCTATCGATCATATAAGCATAATATGGCTAATAATATGAGTTAGATTGATAATAATAAGAGAAATGAGTAGAGTAATTGTCGTTCTATTGATCACGTCTGCATAATATGGTTAATAATATGAGTTATATTGATAATAGTGAGTGTAATAAATATAGGAATTGTCGTTCTGTCGATCATGTAAGCATAATATGGCTAATAATATGAGTTAGATTGACAATAATAATAGTAATGTGTATAGTAATTGTCGTTCTATCGATCATATAAGCATAATATGGCTAATAATATGAGTTAGATTGATAATAATAAGAGTAATGAGTATAGGAATTGTAGTTCTATCAATCCTATGTGCATAATATGGTTAAGAATATGAGTTAGATTTATAATAATAAGAGTAATAAGTATAGTAATTGTAGTTCTATCGATCATATAAGCATAATATGGCTGATAATATGAGTTAGATTGATAATATTAAGAGTAATAAGTATAGTGATTGTCGTCCTATCGATCACATAAACACAATATGGCTAATAATATGAGTTAGATTGATAATAATAAGAGGAATAAGTATAGTAATTGTCGTTCTATCGATCATATAAGCATAATATGGCTAATAATATGAGTTAGATTGATAATAATAAGAGTAATGGGTATAGTAATTGTCGTTCTATCGATCATATAAGCATAATATGGCTAATAATATGAGTTAGATTGATAATAATAGGAGTAATGAGTATAGTAATTATCGTTCTATCGATCATATAAGCATAATATGGCTAATAATATGAGTTAGATTGATAATAATAAGAGTAATGAGTATAGTAATTGTCGTTCTATCGATCATATAAGCATAATATGGCTAACAATATGAGTTAGATTGATAATAATAAGAGTAATGAGTATAGAAATTGTAGTTCTATCGATCATATCTGCATAATATGGTTAATAATATGAGTTAGATTGATAATATTAAGATTAATAAGTATAGTATTTGTCGGTCTAGCGATCATATAAGCATAATATGGCTAATAATATGAGTTATATTGATAATAATAAGAGTAATAAGTATAGTGATTGTCGTTCTATCGATCACATAAGCATAATATGGCTAATAATATGAGTTAGATTGATAATAATAAGAGCAATATTTATAGTAATTGTCGTTCTATCGATCACATATGCATAATATGGCTAGTAATATGAGTTAGATTGATAATATTAAGAGTAATAAGTATAGTATTTGTCGGTCTATCGATCATATAAGCATAATATGGCTAATAATATGAGTTATATTGATAATAATAAGAGAAATGAGTATAGTAATTGTCGTTCTATTGATCATGTCTGCATAATATGGTTAATAATATGAGTTAGATTGATAATAGTGAGTGTAATAAGTATAGGAATTGTCGTTCTGTCGATCATGTAAGCATAATATGGCTAATAATATGAGTTAGATTGATAATAATAATAGTAATGAATATAGTAATTGTCGTTCTATCGATCATATAAGCACAATATGGCTAATAATATGAGTTAGATTGATAATAATAAGAGTAATGAGTATAATAATTGTCGTTCTATCGATCATATAAGCATAATATGGCTAACAATATGAGTTAGATTGATAATAATAAGAGTAATGAGTATAGAAATTGTAGTTCTATCGATCATATCTGCATAATATGGTTAATAATATGAGTTAGATTGATAATAATAAGAGGAATAAGTATAGTAATTGTCGTTCTATCGATCATATAAGCATAATATGGCTAATAATATGAGTTAGATTGATAATAATAAGAGAAATGAGTAGAGTAATTGTCGTTCTATTGATCACGTCTGCATAATATGGTTAATAATATGAGTTATATTGATAATAGTGAGTGTAATAAATATAGGAATTGTCGTTCTGTCGATCATGTAAGCATAATATGGCTAATAATATGAGTTAGATTGACAATAATAATAGTAATGTGTATAGTAATTGTCGTTCTATCGATCATATAAGCATAATATGGCTAATAATATGAGTTAGATTGATAATAATAAGAGTAATGAGTATAGGAATTGTAGTTCTATCAATCCTATGTGCATAATATGGTTAAGAATATGAGTTAGATTTATAATAATAAGAGTAATAAGTATAGTAATTGTAGTTCTATCGATCATATAAGCATAATATGGCTGATAATATGAGTTAGATTGATAATATTAAGAGTAATAAGTATAGTGATTGTCGTCCTATCGATCACATAAACACAATATGGCTAATAATATGAGTTAGATTGATAATAATAAGAGGAATAAGTATAGTAATTGTCGTTCTATCGATCATATAAGCATAATATGGCTAATAATATGAGTTAGATTGATAATAATAAGAGTAATGGGTATAGTAATTGTCGTTCTATCGATCATATAAGCATAATATGGCTAATAATATGAGTTAGATTGATAATAATAGGAGTAATGAGTATAGTAATTATCGTTCTATCGATCATATAAGCATAATATGGCTAATAATATGAGTTAGATTGATAATAATAAGAGTAATGAGTATAGTAATTGTCGTTCTATCGATCATATAAGCATAATATGGCTAACAATATGAGTTAGATTGATAATAATAAGAGTAATGAGTATAGAAATTGTAGTTCTATCGATCATATCTGCATAATATGGTTAATAATATGAGTTAGATTGATAATATTAAGATTAATAAGTATAGTATTTGTCGGTCTAGCGATCATATAAGCATAATATGGCTAATAATATGAGTTATATTGATAATAATAAGAGTAATAAGTATAGTGATTGTCGTTCTATCGATCACATAAGCATAATATGGCTAATAATATGAGTTAGATTGATAATAATAAGAGCAATATTTATAGTAATTGTCGTTCTATCGATCACATATGCATAATATGGCTAGTAATATGAGTTAGATTGATAATATTAAGAGTAATAAGTATAGTATTTGTCGGTCTATCGATCATATAAGCATAATATGGCTAATAATATGAGTTATATTGATAATAATAAGAGAAATGAGTATAGTAATTGTCGTTCTATTGATCATGTCTGCATAATATGGTTAATAATATGAGTTAGATTGATAATAGTGAGTGTAATAAGTATAGGAATTGTCGTTCTGTCGATCATGTAAGCATAATATGGCTAATAATATGAGTTAGATTGATAATAATAATAGTAATGAATATAGTAATTGTCGTTCTATCGATCATATAAGCACAATATGGCTAATAATATGAGTTAGATTGATAATAATAAGAGTAATGAGTATAATAATTGTCGTTCTATCGATCATATAAGCATAATATGGCTAACAATATGAGTTAGATTGATAATAATAAGAGTAATGAGTATAGAAATTGTAGTTCTATCGATCATATCTGCATAATATGGTTAATAATATGAGTTAGACTGATAATAATAAGAGTAATGAGTATAGTAATTGTCGTTCTATTGATCATGTCTGCATAATATGGTTAATAATATGAGTTAGATTGATAATTGTGAGTGTAATAAGTATAGGAGTTGTCGTTCTGTCGATCATATAAGCATAATATGGCTAATAATATGAGTTAGATTGATAATAATAAGAGTAAAGAGTATAGTAATTGTAGTTCTATCAATCCTATGTGCATAATATGGTTAAGAATATGAGTTAGATTGATAATAATGAGAGTAATAAGTATAGTAATTGTCGTTCTATCGATCACATAAGCATAATATGGCTAATAATATGAGTTAGATTGATAATAATAAGAGGAATAAGTATAGTAATTGTCGTTCTATCGATCATATAAGCATAATATGGCTAATAATATGAGTTAAATTGATAATAATAAGAGTAATGAGTATAGAAATTGTAGTTCAATCGACCATACAAGCATAATATGGCTGATAATATGAGTTAGATTGATAACATTAAGAGTAATAAGTATAGTGATTGTCGTCCTATCCATCACATAAACACAATATGGCTAATAATATGAGTTAGATTGATAATAATAAGAGTAATAAGTATAGTAATTGTAGTTCTATCGATCATATAAGCATAATATGGCTAATAATATGAGTTAGATTGATAATAATGGGAGTAATAAGTATAGTAATTGTCGTTCTATCGATCACATAAGCATAATATGGCTAATAATATGAGGTAGATTGATAATAATAAGAGGAATAAGTATAGTAATTGTCGTTCTATCGATCATATAAGCATAATATGGCTAATAATATGAGTTAAATTGATAATAATAAGAGTAATGAGTATAGAAATTGTAGTTCAATCGACCATACAAGCATAATATGGCTAATAATATGAGTTAGATTGATAATAATAAGAGTAATGAGTATAGTAATTGTCGGTCTATCGATCATATAAGCATAATATGGCTAATAATATGAGTTATATTGATAATAATAAGAGTAATAAGTGTAGTAATTGTCGTTCTATCGATCACATAAGCATAATATGCGTAATAATATGAGTTAGATTGATAATAATAAGAGGAATAAGTATAGTTAGTTGTCGTTCTATCGAACATATAAGCATACTATGGCTAATAATATGAGTTAGATTGATAATAATAAGAGTAATGAGTATAGTAATTGTCGTTCTATCGATCATATAAGCATAATATGGCTAATAATATGAGTTAGATTGATGATAATAAGAGTAATGGGTATAGTAATTGTCGTTCTATCGATCATATAAGCTTAATATGGCTAATAATATGAGTTATATTGATAATAATAAGAGTAATAAGTATAGTGATTGTCGTTCTATCGATCACATAAGCATAATATGGCTAATAATATGAGTTAGTTTGATAATAATAAGAGCAATATTTATAGTAATTGTCGTTCTATCGATCACATATGCATAATATGCCTAATAATACGAGTTAGATTGATAATAATAAGAGGAATAAGTATAGTAATTGTCGTTCTATCGATCATATAAGCATAATATGGCTAATAATATGAGTTAGATTGATAATAATAAGAGAAATGAGTAGAGTAATTGTCGTTCTATTGATCACGTCTGCATAATATGGTTAATAATATGAGTTAGATTGATAATAGTGAGTGTAATAAATATAGGAATTGTCGTTCTGTCGATCATGTAAGCATAATATGGCTAATAATATGAGTTAGATTGACAATAATAATAGTAATGTGTATAGTAATTGTCGTTCTATCGATCATATAAGCATAATATGGCTAATAATATGAGTTAGATTGATAATAATAAGAGTATTGAGTATAGGAATTGTAGTTCTATCAATCCTATGTGCATAATATGGTTAAGAATATGAGTTAGATTTATAATAATAAGAGTAATAAGTATAGTAATTGTAGTTCTATCGATCATATAAGCATAATATGGCTGATAATATGAGTTAGATTGATAATATTAAGAGTAATAAGTATAGTGATTATCGTCCTATCGATCACATAAACACAATATGGCTAATAATATGAGTTAGATTGATAATAATAAGAGGAATAAGTATAGTAATTGTCGTTCTATCGATCATATAAGCATAATATGGCTAATAATATGAGTTAGATTGATAATAATAAGAGTAATGGGTATAGTAATTGTCGTTCTATCGATCATATAAGCATAATATGGCTAATAATATGAGTTAGATTGATAATAATAGGAGTAATGAGTATAGTAATTGTCGTTCTATCGATCATATAAGCATAATATGGCTAATAATATGAGTTAGATTGATAATAATAAGAGTAATGAGTATAGTAATTGTCGTTCTATCGATCATATAAGCATAATATGGCTAACAATATGAGTTAGATTGATAATAATAAGAGTAATGAGTATAGAAATTGTAGTTCTATCGATCATATCTGCATAATATGGTTAATAATATGAGTTAGATTGATAATATTAAGATTAATAAGTATAGTATTTGTCGGTCTAGCGATCATATAAGCATAATATGGCTAATAATATGAGTTATATTGATAATAATAAGAGTAATAAGTATAGTGATTGTCGTTCTATCGATCATGTCTGCATAATATGGTTAATAATATGAGTTAGATTGATAATAGTGAGTGTAATAAGTATAGGAATTGTCGTTCTGTCGATCATGTAAGCATAATATGGCTAATAATATGAGTTAGATTGATAATAATAATAGTAATGAATATAGTAATTGTCGTTCTATCGATCATATAAGCACAATATGGCTAATAATGTGAGTTAGATTGATAATAATAAGAGTAATGAGTACAATAATTGTCGTTCTATCGATCATATAAGCATAATATGGCTAACAATATGAGTTAGATTGATAATAATAAGAGTAATGAGTATAGAAATTGTAGTTCTATCGATCATATCTGCATAATATGGTTAATAATATGAGTTAGATTGATAATAATAAGAGAAATGAGTAGAGTAATTGTCGTTCTATTGATCACGTCTGCATAATATGGTTAATAATATGAGTTAGATTGATAATAGTGAGTGTAATAAATATAGGAATTGTCGTTCTGTCGATCATGTAAGCATAATATGGCTAATAATATGAGTTAGATTGACAATAATAATAGTAATGTGTATAGTAATTGTCGTTCTATCGATCATATAAGCATAATATGGCTAATAATATGAGTTAGATTGATAATAATAAGAGTAATGAGTATAGGAATTGTAGTTCTGTCAATCCTATGTGCATAATATGGTTAAGAATATGAGTTAGATTTATAATAATAAGAGTAATAAGTATAGTAATTGTAGTTCTATCGATCATATAAGCATAATATGGCTGATAATATGAGTTAGATTGATAATATTAAGAGTAATAAGTATAGTGATTGTCGTCCTGTCGATCACATAAACACAATATGGCTAATAATATGAGTTAGATTGATAATAATAAGAGGAATAAGTATAGTAATTGTCGATCTATCGATCATATAAGCATAATATGGCTAATAATATGAGTTAGATTGATAATAATAAGAGTAATGGGTATAGTAATTGTCGTTCTATCGATCATATAAGCATAATATGGCTAATAATATGAGTTAGATTGATAATAATAGGAGTAATGAGTATAGTAATTGTCGTTCTATCGATCATATAAGCATAATATGGCTAATAATATGAGTTAGCTTGATAATAATAAGAGTAATGAGTATAGAAATTGTAGTTCTATCGATCATATCTGCATAATATGGTTAATAATATGAGTTAGACTGATAATAATAAGAGTAATGAGTATAGTAATTGTCGTTCTATTGATCATGTCTGCATAATATGGTTAATAATATGAGTTAGATTGATAATTGTGAGTGTAATAAGTATAGGAGTTGTCGTTCTGTCGATCATATAAGCATAATATGGCTAATAATATGAGTTAGATTGATAATAATAAGAGTAATGAGTATAGTAATTGTAGTTCTATCAATCCTATGTGCATAATATGGTTAAGAATATGAGTTAGATTTATAATAATAAGAGTAATAAGTATAGTAATTGTAGTTCTATCGATCAAACAAGCATAATATGGCTAATAATATGAGTTAGATTGATAATAATGAGAGTAATAAGTATAGTAATTGTCGTTCTATCGATCACATAAGCATAATATGGCTAATAATATGAGTTAGATTGATAATAATAAGAGGAATAAGTATAGTAATTGTCGTTCTATCGATCATATAAGCATAATATGGCTAATAATATGAGTTAAATTGATAATAATAAGAGTAATGAGTATAGAAATTGTAGTTCAATCGACCATACAAGCATAATATGGCTAATAATATGAGTTAGATTGATAATAATAAGAGTAATGAGTATAGTAATTGTAGTTCTATCGATCATACAAGCATAATATGGCTAATAATATGAGTTAGATTGATAATAATGAGAGTAACAAGTATAGTAATTGTCGTTCTATCGATCACATAAGCATAATATGGCTAATAATATGAGTTAGATTGATAATAATAAGAGGAATAAGTATAGTAATTTTCGTTCTATCGATCATATAAGCATAATATGGCTAATAATATGAGTTAGATTGATAATAATAAGAGAAATGAGTAGAGTAATTGTCGTTCTATTGATCACGTCTGCATAATATGGTTAATAATATGAGTTAGATTGATAATAGTGAGTGTAATAAATATAGGAATTGTCGTTCTGTCGATCATGTAAGCATAATATGGCTAATAATATGAGTTAGATTGACAATAATAATAGTAATGTGTATAGTAATTGTCGTTCTATCGATCATATAAGCATAATATGGCTAATTATATGAGTTAGATTGATAATAATAGGAGTAATGAGTATAGTAATTGTCGTTCTATCGATCATATAAGCATAATATGGCTAATAATATGAGTTAGATTGATAATAATAAGAGTAATGAGTATAGTAATTGTCGTTCTATCGATCATATAAGCATAATATGGCTAACAATATGAGTTAGATTGATAATAATAACAGTAATGAGTATAGAAATTGTAGTTCTATCGATCATATCTGCATAATATGGTTAATAATATGAGTTAGATTGATAATATTAAGATTAATAAGTATAGTATTTGTCGGTCTAGCGATCATATAAGCATAATATGGCTAATAATATGAGTTATATTGATAATAATAAGAGTAATAAGTATAGTGATTGTCGTTCTATCGATCACATAAGCATAATATGGCTAATAATATGAGTTAGATTGATAATAATAAGAGCAATATTTATAGTAATTGTCGTTCTATCGATCACATATGCATAATATGGCTAGTAATATGAGTTAGATTGATAATATTAAGAGTAATAAGTATAGTATTTGTCGGTCTATCGATCATATAAGCATAATATGGCTAATAATATGAGTTATATTGATAATAATAAGAGAAATGAGTATAGTAATTGTCGTTCTATTGATCATGTCTGCATAATATGGTTAATAATATGAGTTAGATTGATAATAGTGAGTGTAATAAGTATAGGAATTGTCGTTCTGTCGATCATGTAAGCATAATATGGCTAATAATATGAGTTAGATTGATAATAATAATAGTAATGAATATAGTAATTGTCGTTCTATCGATCATATAAGCACAATATGGCTAATAATGTGAGTTAGATTGATAATAATAAGAGTAATGAGTATAATAATTGTCGTTCTATCGATCATATAAGCATAATATGGCTAACAATATGAGTTAGATTGATAATAATAAGAGTAATGAGTATAGAAATTGTAGTTCTATCGATCATATCTGCATAATATGGTTAATAATATGAGTTACATTGATAATAATAAGAGAAATGAGTAGAGTAATTGTCGTTCTATTGATCACGTCTGCATAATATGGTTAATAATATGAGTTAGATTGATAATAGTGAGTGTAATAAATATAGGAATTGTCGTTCTGTCGATCATGTAAGCATAATATGGCTAATAATATGAGTTAGATTGACAATAATAATAGTAATGTGTATAGTAATTGTCGTTCTATCGATCATATAAGCATAATATGGCTAATAATATGAGTTAGATTGATAATAATAAGAGTAATGAGTATAGGAATTGTAGTTCTGTCAATCCTATGTGCATAATATGGTTAAGAATATGAGTTAGATTTATAATAATAAGAGTAATAAGTATAGTAATTGTAGTTCTATCGATCATATAAGCATAATATGGCTGATAATATGAGTTAAATTGATAATATTAAGAGTAATAAGTATAGTGATTGTCGTCCTGTCGATCACATAAACACAATATGGCTAATAATATGAGTTAGATTGATAATAATAAGAGGAATAAGTATAGTAATTGTCGTTCTATCGATCATATAAGCATAATATGGCTAATAATATGAGTTAGATTGATAATAATAAGAGTAATGGGTATAGTAATTGTCGTTCTATCGATCATATAAGCATAACATGGCTAATAATATGAGTTAGATTGATAATAATAGGAGTAATGAGTATAGTAATTGTCGTTCTATCGATCATATAAGCATAATATGGCTAATAATATGAGTTAGCTTGATAATAATAAGAGTAATGAGTATAGTAATTGTCGTTCTATCGATCATATAAGCATAATATGGCTAACAATATGAGTTAGATTGATAATAATAAGAGTAATGAGTATAGAAATTGTAGTTCTATCGATCATATCTGCATAATATGGTTAATAATATGAGTTAGATTGATAATATTAAGATTAATAAGTATAGTATTTGTCGGTCTAGCGATCATATAAGCATAATATGGCTAATAATATGAGTTATATTGATAATAATAAGAGTAATAAGTATAGTGATTGTCGTTCTATCGATCACATAAGCATAATATGGCTAATAATATGAGTTAGATTGATAATAATAAGAGCAATATTTATAGTAATTGTCGTTCTATCGATCACATATGCATAATATGGCTAGTAATATGAGTTAGATTGATAATATTAAGAGTAATAAGTATAGTATTTGTCGGTCTATCGATCATGTAAGCATAATATGGCTAATAATATGAGTTATATTGATAATAATAAGAGAAATGAGTATAGTAATTGTCGTTCTATTGATCATGTCTGCATAATATGGTTAATAATATGAGTTAGATTGATAATAGTGAGTGTAATAAGTATAGGAATTGTCGTTCTGTCGATCATGTAAGCATAATATGGCTAATAATATGAGTTAGATTGATAATAATAATAGTAATGAATATAGTAATTGTCGTTCTATCGATCATATAAGCACAATATGGCTAATAATATGAGTTAGATTGATAATAATAAGAGTAATGAGTATAATAATTGTCGTTCTATCGATCATATAAGCATAATATGGCTAACAATATGAGTTAGATTGATAATAATAAGAGTAATGAGTATAGAAATTGTAGTTCTATCGATCATATCTGCATAATATGGTTAATAATATGAGTTAGACTGATAATAATAAGAGTAATGAGTATAGTAATTGTCGTTCTATTGATCATGTCTGCATAATATGGTTAATAATATGAGTTAGATTGATAATTGTGAGTGTAATAAGTATAGGAGTTGTCGTTCTGTCGATCATATAAGCATAATATGGCTAATAATATGAGTTAGATTGATAATAATAAGAGTAATGAGTATAGTAATTGTAGTTCTATCAATCCTATGTGCATAATATGGTTAAGAATATGAGTTAGATTTATAATAATAAGAGTAATAAGTATAGTAATTGTAGTTCTATCGATCAAACAAGCATAATATGGCTAATAATATGAGTTAGATTGATAATAATGAGAGTAATAAGTATAGTAATTGTCGTTCTATCGATCACATAAGCATAATATGGCTAATAATATGAGTTAGATTGATAATAATAAGAGGAATAAGTATAGTAATTGTCGTTCTATCGATCATATAAGCATAATATGGCTAATAATATGAGTTAAATTGATAATAATAAGAGTAATGAGTATAGAAATTGTAGTTCAATCGACCATACAAGCATAATATGGCTAATAATATGAGTTAGATTGATAATAATAAGAGTAATGAGTATAGTAATTGTAGTTCTATCGATCATACAAGCATAATATGGCTAATAATATGAGTTAGATTGATAATAATGAGAGTAACAAGTATAGTAATTGTCGTTCTATCGATCACATAAGCATAATATGGCTAATAATATGAGTTAGATTGATAATAATAAGAGGAATAAGTATAGTAATTGTCGTTCTATCGATCATATAAGCATAATATGGCTAATAATATGAGTTAGATTGATAATAATAAGAGAAATGAGTAGAGTAATTGTCGTTCTATTGATCACGTCTGCATAATATGGTTAATAATATGAGTTAGATTGATAATAGTGAGTGTAATAAATATAGGAATTGTCGTTCTGTCGATCATGTAAGCATAATATGGCTAATAATATGAGTTAGATTGACAATAATAATAGTAATGTGTATAGTAATTGTCGTTCTATCGATCATATAAGCATAATATGGCTAATTATATGAATTAGATTGATAATAATAGGAGTAATGAGTATAGTAATTGTCGTTCTATCGATCATATAAGCATAATATGGCTAATAATATGAGTTAGATTGATAATAATAAGAGTAATGAGTATAGTAATTGTCGTTCTATCGATCATATAAGCATCATATGGCTAATAATATGAGTTATATTGATAATAATAAGAGAAATGAGTATAGTAATTGTCGTTCTATTGATCATGTCTGCATAATATGGTTAATAATATGAGTTAGATTGATAATAGTGAGTGTAATAAGTATAGGAATTGTCGTTCTGTCGATCATGTAAGCATAATATGGCTAATAATATGAGTTAGATTGATAATAATAATAGTAATGAGTATAGGAATTGTAGTTCTGTCAATCCTATGTGCATAATATGGTTAAGAATATGAGTTAGATTTATAATAATAAGAGTAATAAGTATAGTAATTGTAGTTCTATCGATCATATAAGCATAATATGGCTGATAATATGAGTTAGATTGATAATATTAAGAGTAATAAGTATAGTGATTGTCGTTCTGTCGATCATGTAAGCATAATATGGCTAATAATATGAGTTAGATTGATAATAATAATAGTAATGAATATAGTAATTGTCGTTCTATCGATCATATAAGCACAATATGGCTAATAATATGAGTTAGATTGATAATAATAAGAGTAATGAGTATAATAATTGTCGTTCTATCGATCATATAAGCATAATATGGCTAACAATATGAGTTAGATTGATAATAATAAGAGTAATGAGTATAGAAATTGTAGTTCTATCGATCATATCTGCATAATATGGTTAATAATATGAGTTAGACTGATAATAATAAGAGTAATGAGTATAGTAATTGTCGTTCTATTGATCATGTCTGCATAATATGGTTAATAATATGAGTTAGATTGATAATTGTGAGTGTAATAAGTATAGGAGTTGTCGTTCTGTCGATCATATAAGCATAATATGGCTAATAATATGAGTTAGATTGATAATAATAAGAGTAATGAGTATAGTAATTGTAGTTCTATCAATCCTATGTGCATAATATGGTTAAGAATATGAGTTAGATTTATAATAATAAGAGTAATAAGTATAGTAATTGTAGTTCTATCGATCAAACAAGCATAATATGGCTAATAATATGAGTTAGATTGATAATAATAAGAGTAATGAGTATAGTAATTGTCGTTCTATCGATCATATAAGCATAATATGGCTAACAATATGAGTTAAATTGATAATAATAACAGTAATGAGTATAGAAATTGTAGTTCTATCGATCATATCTGCATCATATGGTTAATAATATGAGTTAGATTGATAATATTAAGATTAATAAGTATAGTATTTGTCCATCTAGCGATCATATAAGCATAATATGGCTAATAATATGAGTTATATTGATAATAATAAGAGTAATAAGTATAGTGATTGTCGTTCTATCGATCACATAAGCATAATATGGCTAATAATATGAGTTAGATTGATAATAATAAGAGCAATATTTATAGTAATTGTCGTTCTATCGATCACATATGCATAATATGGCTAGTAATATGAGTTAGATTGATAATATTAAGAGTAATAAGTATAGTATTTGTCGGTCTATCGATCATATAAGCATAATATGGCTAATAATATGAGTTATATTGATAATAATAAGAGAAATGAGTATAGTAATTGTCGTTCTATTGATCATGTCTGCATAATATGGTTAATAATATGAGTTAGATTGATAATACTGAGTGTAATAAGTATAGGAATTGTCGTTCTGTCGATCATGTAAGCATAATATGGCTAATAATATGAGTTAGATTGATAATAATAATAGTAATGAATATAGTAATTGTCGTTCTATCGATCATATAAGCACAATATGGCTAATAATGTGAGTTAGATTGATAATAATAAGAGTAATGAGTATAATAATTGTCGTTCTATCGATCATATAAGCATAATATGGCTAACAATATGAGTTAGATTGATAATAATAAGAGTAATGAGTATAGAAATTGTAGTTCTATCGATCATATCTGCATAATATGGTTAATAATATGAGTTAGATTGATAATAATAAGAGAAATGAGTAGAGTAATTGTCGTTCCATTGATCACGTCTGCATAATATGGTTAATAATATGAGTTAGATTGATAATAGTGAGTGTAATAAATATAGGAATTGTCGTTCTGTCGATCATGTAAGCATAATATGGCTAATAATATGAGTTAGATTGACAATAATAATAGTAATGTGTATAGTAATTGTCGTTCTATCGATCATATAAGCATAATATGGCTAATAATATGAGTTAGATTGATAATAATAAGAGTAATGAGTATAGGAATTGTAGTTCTGTCAATCCTATGTGCATAATATGGTTAAGAATATGAGTTAGATTTATAATAATAAGAGTAATAAGTATAGTAATTGTAGTTCTATCGATCATATAAGCATAATATGGCTGATAATATGAGTTAGATTGATAATATTAAGAGTAATAAGTATAGTGATTGTCGTCCTGTCGATCACATAAACACAATATGGCTAATAATATGAGTTAGATTGATAATAATAAGAGGAATAAGTATAGTAATTGTCGTTCTATCGATCATATAAGCATAATATGGCTAATAATATGAGTTAGATTGATAATAATAAGAGTAATGGGTATAGTAATTGTCGTTCTATCGATCATATAAGCATAATATGGCTAATAATATGAGTTAGATTGATAATAATAGGAGTAATGAGTATAGTAATTGTCGTTCTATCGATCATATAAGCATAATATGGCTAATAATGTGAGTTAGCTTGATAATAATAAGAGTAATGAGTATAGTAATTGTCGTTCTATCGATCATATAAGCATAATATGGCTAACAATATGAGTTAGATTGATAATAATAAGAGCAATGAGTATAGAAATTGTAGTTCTATCGATCATATCTGCATAATATGGTTAATAATATGAGTTAGATTGATAATATTAAGATTAATAAGTATAGTATTTGTCGGTCTAGCGATCATATAAGCATAATATGGCTAATAATATGAGTTATATTGATAATAATAAGAGTAATAAGTATAGTGATTGTCGTTCTATCGATCACATAAGCATAATATGGCTAATAATATGAGTTAGATTGATAATAATAAGAGCAATATTTATAGTAATTGTCGTTCTATCGATCACATATGCATAATATGGCTAGTAATATGAGTTAGATTGATAATATTAAGAGTAATAAGTATAGTATTTGTCGGTCTATCGATCATATAAGCATAATATGGCTAATAATATGAGTTATATTGATAATAATAAGAGAAATGAGTATAGTAATTGTCGTTCTATTGATCATGTCTGCATAATATGGTTAATAATATGAGTTAGATTGATAATAGTGAGTGTAATAAGTATAGGAATTGTCGTTCTGTCGATCATGTAAGCATAATATGGCTAATAATATGAGTTAGATTGATAATAATAATAGTAATGAATATAGTAATTGTCGTTCTATCGATCATATAAGCACAATATGGCTAATAATATGAGTTAGATTGATAATAATAAGAGTAATGAGTATAATAATTGTCGTTCTATCGATCATATAAGCATAATATGGCTAACAATATGAGTTAGATTGATAATAATAAGAGTAATGAGTATAGAAATTGTTGTTCTATCGATCATATCTGCATAATATGGTTAATAATATGAGTTAGACTGATAATAATAAGAGTAATGAGTATAGTAATTGTCGTTCTATTGATCATGTCTGCATAATATGGTTAATAATATGAGTTAGATTGATAATTGTGAGTGTAATAAGTATAGGAGTTGTCGTTCTGTCGATCATATAAGCATAATATGGCTAATAATATGAGTTAGATTGATAATAATAAGAGTAATGAGTATAGTAATTGTAGTTCTATCAATCCTATGTGCATAATATGGTTAAGAATATGAGTTAGATTTATAATAATAAGAGTAATAAGTATAGTAATTGTAGTTCTATCGATCAAACAAGCATAATATGGCTAATAATATGAGTTAGATTGATAATAATGAGAGTAATAAGTATAGTAATTGTCGTTCTATCGATCACATAAGCATAATATGGCTAATAATATGAGTTAGATTGATAATAATAAGAGGAATAAGTATAGTAATTGTCGTTCTATCGATCATATAAGCATAATATGGCTAATAATATGAGTTAAATTGATAATAATAAGAGTAATGAGTATAGAAATTGTAGTTCAATCGACCATACAAGCATAATATGGCTAATAATATGAGTTAGATTGATAATAATAAGAGTAATGAGTATAGTAATTGTAGTTCTATCGATCATACAAGCATAATATGGCTAATAATATGAGTTAGATTGATAATAATGAGAGTAACAAGTATAGTAATTGTCGTTCTATCGATCACATAAGCATAATATGGCTAATAATATGAGTTAGATTGATAATAATAAGAGGAATAAGTATAGTAATTGTCGTTCTATCGATCATATAAGCATAATATGGCTAATAATATGAGTTAGATTGATAATAATAAGAGAAATGAGTAGAGTAATTGTCGTTCTATTGATCACGTCTGCATAATATGGTTAATAATATGAGTTAGATTGATAATAGTGAGTGTAATAAATATAGGAATTGTCGTTCTGTCGATCATGTAAGCATAATATGGCTAATAATATGAGTTAGATTGACAATAATAATAGTAATGTGTATAGTAATTGTCGTTCTATCGATCATATAAGCATAATATGGCTAATAATATGAGTTAGATTGATAATAATAAGAGTAATGAGTATAGTAATTGTCGTTCTATCGATCATATAAGCATAATATGGCTAATAATATGAGTTATATTGATAATAATAAGAGAAATGAGTATAGTAATTGTCGTTCTATTGATCATGTCTGCATAATATGGTTAATAATATGAGTTAGATTGATAATAGTGAGTGTAATAAGTATAGGAATTGTCGTTCTGTCGATCATGTAAGCATAATATGGCTAATAATATGAGTTAGATTGATAATAATAATAGTAATGAGTATAGGAATTGTAGTTCTGTCAATCCTATGTGCATAATATGGTTAAGAATATGAGTTAGATTTATAATAATAAGAGTAATAAGTATAGTAATTGTAGTTCTATCGATCATATAAGCATAATATGGCTGATAATATGAGTTAGATTGATAATATTAAGAGTAATAAGTATAGTGATTGTCGTTCTGTCGATCATGTAAGCATAATATGGCTAATAATATGAGTTAGATTGATAATAATAATAGTAATGAATATAGTAATTGTCGTTCTATCGATCATATAAGCACAATATGGCTAATAATATGAGTTAGATTGATAATAATAAGAGTAATGAGTATAATAATTGTCGTTCTATCGATCATATAAGCATAATATGGCTAACAATATGAGTTAGATTGATAATAATAAGAGTAATGAGTATAGAAATTGTAGTTCTATCGATCATATCTGCATAATATGGTTAATAATATGAGTTAGACTGATAATAATAAGAGTAATGAGTATAGTAATTGTCGTTCTATTGATCATGTCTGCATAATATGGTTAATAATATGAGTTAGATTGATAATTGTGAGTGTAATAAGTATAGGAGTTGTCGTTCTGTCGATCATATAAGCATAATATGGCTAATAATATGAGTTAGATTGATAATAATAAGAGTAATGAGTATAGTAATTGTAGTTCTATCAATCCTATGTGCATAATATGGTTAAGAATATGAGTTAGATTTATAATAATAAGAGTAATAAGTATAGTAATTGTAGTTCTATCGATCAAACAAGCATAATATGGCTAATAATATGAGTTAGATTGATAATAATAAGAGTAATGAGTATAGTAATTGTCGTTCTATCGATCATATAAGCATAATATGGCTAACAATATGAGTTAAATTGATAATAATAACAGTAATGAGTATAGAAATTGTAGTTCTATCGATCATATCTGCATAATATGGTTAATAATATGAGTTAGATTGATAATATTAAGATTAATAAGTATAGTATTTGTCCATCTAGCGATCATATAAGCATAATATGGCTAATAATGTGAGTTAGCTTGATAATAATAAGAGTAATGAGTATAGTAATTGTCGTTCTATCGATCATATAAGCATAATATGGCTAACAATATGAGTTAGATTGATAATAATAAGAGCAATGAGTATAGAAATTGTAGTTCTATCGATCATATCTGCATAATATGGTTAATAATATGAGTTAGATTGATAATATTAAGATTAATAAGTATAGTATTTGTCGGTCTAGCGATCATATAAGCATAATATGGCTAATAATATGAGTTATATTGATAATAATAAGAGTAATAAGTATAGTGATTGTCGTTCTATCGATCACATAAGCATAATATGGCTAATAATATGAGTTAGATTGATAATAATAAGAGCAATATTTATAGTAATTGTCGTTCTATCGATCACATATGCATAATATGGCTAGTAATATGAGTTAGATTGATAATATTAAGAGTAATAAGTATAGTATTTGTCGGTCTATCGATCATATAAGCATAATATGGCTAATAATATGAGTTATATTGATAATAATAAGAGAAATGAGTATAGTAATTGTCGTTCTATTGATCATGTCTGCATAATATGGTTAATAATATGAGTTAGATTGATAATAGTGAGTGTAATAAGTATAGGAATTGTCGTTCTGTCGATCATGTAAGCATAATATGGCTAATAATATGAGTTAGATTGATAATAATAATAGTAATGAATATAGTAATTGTCGTTCTATCGATCATATAAGCACAATATGGCTAATAATATGAGTTAGATTGATAATAATAAGAGTAATGAGTATAATAATTGTCGTTCTATCGATCATATAAGCATAATATGGCTAACAATATGAGTTAGATTGATAATAATAAGAGTAATGAGTATAGAAATTGTAGTTCTATCGATCATATCTGCATAATATGGTTAATAATATGAGTTAGACTGATAATAATAAGAGTAATGAGTATAGTAATTGTCGTTCTATTGATCATGTCTGCATAATATGGTTAATAATATGAGTTAGATTGATAATTGTGAGTGTAATAAGTATAGGAGTTGTCGTTCTGTCGATCATATAAGCATAATATGGCTAATAATATGAGTTAGATTGATAATAATAAGAGTAATGAGTATAGTAATTGTAGTTCTATCAATCCTATGTGCATAATATGGTTAAGAATATGAGTTAGATTTATAATAATAAGAGTAATAAGTATAGTAATTGTAGTTCTATCGATCAAACAAGCATAATATGGCTAATAATATGAGTTAGATTGATAATAATGAGAGTAATAAGTATAGTAATTGTCGTTCTATCGATCACATAAGCATAATATGGCTAATAATATGAGTTAGATTGATAATAATAAGAGGAATAAGTATAGTAATTGTCGTTCTATCGATCATATAAGCATAATATGGCTAATAATATGAGTTAAATTGATAATAATAAGAGTAATGAGTATAGAAATTGTAGTTCAATCGACCATACAAGCATAATATGGCTAATAATATGAGTTAGATTGATAATAATAAGAGTAATGAGTATAGTAATTGTAGTTCTATCGATCATACAAGCATAATATGGCTAATAATATGAGTTAGATTGATAATAATGAGAGTAACAAGTATAGTAATTGTCGTTCTATCGATCACATAAGCATAATATGGCTAATAATATGAGTTAGATTGATAATAATAAGAGGAATAAGTATAGTAATTGTCGTTCTATCGATCATATAAGCATAATATGGCTAATAATATGAGTTAGATTGATAATAATAAGAGAAATGAGTAGAGTAATTGTCGTTCTATTGATCACGTCTGCATAATATGGTTAATAATATGAGTTAGATTGATAATAGTGAGTGTAATAAATATAGGAATTGTCGTTCTGTCGATCATGTAAGCATAATATGGCTAATAATATGAGTTAGATTGACAATAATAATAGTAATGTGTATAGTAATTGTCGTTCTATCGATCATATAAGCATAATATGGCTAATTATATGAATTAGATTGATAATAATAGGAGTAATGAGTATAGTAATTGTCGTTCTATCGATCATATAAGCATAATATGGCTAATAATATGAGTTAGATTGATAATAATAAGAGTAATGAGTATAGTAATTGTCGTTCTATCGATCATATAAGCATAATATGGCTAATAATATGAGTTATATTGATAATAATAAGAGAAATGAGTATAGTAATTGTCGTTCTATTGATCATGTCTGCATAATATGGTTAATAATATGAGTTAGATTGATAATAGTGAGTGTAATAAGTATAGGAATTGTCGTTCTGTCGATCATGTAAGCATAATATGGCTAATAATATGAGTTAGATTGATAATAATAATAGTAATGAGTATAGGAATTGTAGTTCTGTCAATCCTATGTGCATAATATGGTTAAGAATATGAGTTAGATTTATAATAATAAGAGTAATAAGTATAGTAATTGTAGTTCTATCGATCATATAAGCATAATATGGCTGATAATATGAGTTAGATTGATAATATTAAGAGTAATAAGTATAGTGATTGTCGTTCTGTCGATCATGTAAGCATAATATGGCTAATAATATGAGTTAGATTGATAATAATAATAGTAATGAATATAGTAATTGTCGTTCTATCGATCATATAAGCACAATATGGCTAATAATATGAGTTAGATTGATAATAATAAGAGTAATGAGTATAATAATTGTCGTTCTATCGATCATATAAGCATAATATGGCTAACAATATGAGTTAGATTGATAATAATAAGAGTAATGAGTATAGAAATTGTAGTTCTATCGATCATATCTGCATAATATGGTTAATAATATGAGTTAGACTGATAATAATAAGAGTAATGAGTATAGTAATTGTCGTTCTATTGATCATGTCTGCATAATATGGTTAATAATATGAGTTAGATTGATAATTGTGAGTGTAATAAGTATAGGAGTTGTCGTTCTGTCGATCATATAAGCATAATATGGCTAATAATATGAGTTAGATTGATAATAATAAGAGTAATGAGTATAGTAATTGTAGTTCTATCAATCCTATGTGCATAATATGGTTAAGAATATGAGTTAGATTTATAATAATAAGAGTAATAAGTATAGTAATTGTAGTTCTATCGATCAAACAAGCATAATATGGCTAATAATATGAGTTAGATTGATAATAATAAGAGTAATGAGTATAGTAATTGTCGTTCTATCGATCATATAAGCATAATATGGCTAACAATATGAGTTAAATTGATAATAATAACAGTAATGAGTATAGAAATTGTAGTTCTATCGATCATATCTGCATAATATGGTTAATAATATGAGTTAGATTGATAATATTAAGATTAATAAGTATAGTATTTGTCCATCTAGCGATCATATAAGCATAATATGGCTAATAATATGAGTTATATTGATAATAATAAGAGTAATAAGTATAGTGATTGTCGTTCTATCGATCACATAAGCATAATATGGCTAATAATATGAGTTAGATTGATAATAATAAGAGCAATATTTATAGTAATTGTCGTTCTATCGATCACATATGCATAATATGGCTAGTAATATGAGTTAGATTGATAATATTAAGAGTAATAAGTATAGTATTTGTCGGTCTATCGATCATATAAGCATAATATGGCTAATAATATGAGTTATATTGATAATAATAAGAGAAATGAGTATAGTAATTGTCGTTCTATTGATCATGTCTGCATAATATGGTTAATAATATGAGTTAGATTGATAATAGTGAGTGTAATAAGTATAGGAATTGTCGTTCTGTCGATCATGTAAGCATAATATGGCTAATAATATGAGTTAGATTGATAATAATAATAGTAATGAATATAGTAATTGTCGTTCTATCGATCATATAAGCACAATATGGCTAATAATGTGAGTTAGATTGATAATAATAAGAGTAATGAGTATAATAATTGTCGTTCTATCGATCATATAAGCATAATATGGCTAACAATATGAGTTAGATTGATAATAATAAGAGTAATGAGTATAGAAATTGTAGTTCTATCGATCATATCTGCATAATATGGTTAATAATATGAGTTAGATTGATAATAATAAGAGAAATGAGTAGAGTAATTGTCGTTCCATTGATCACGTCTGCATAATATGGTTAATAATATGAGTTAGATTGATAATAGTGAGTGTAATAAATATAGGAATTGTCGTTCTGTCGATCATGTAAGCATAATATGGCTAATAATATGAGTTAGATTGACAATAATAATAGTAATGTGTATAGTAATTGTCGTTCTATCGATCATATAAGCATAATATGGCTAATAATATGAGTTAGATTGATAATAATAAGAGTAATGAGTATAGGAATTGTAGTTCTGTCAATCCTATGTGCATAATATGGTTAAGAATATGAGTTAGATTTATAATAATAAGAGTAATAAGTATAGTAATTGTAGTTCTATCGATCATATAAGCATAATATGGCTGATAATATGAGTTAGATTGATAATATTAAGAGTAATAAGTATAGTGATTGTCGTCCTGTCGATCACATAAACACAATATGGCTAATAATATGAGTTAGATTGATAATAATAAGAGGAATAAGTATAGTAATTGTCGTTCTATCGATCATATAAGCATAATATGGCTAATAATATGAGTTAGATTGATAATAATAAGAGTAATGGGTATAGTAATTGTCGTTCTATCGATCATATAAGCATAATATGGCTAATAATATGAGTTAGATTGATAATAATAGGAGTAATGAGTATAGTAATTGTCGTTCTATCGATCATATAAGCATAATATGGCTAATAATGTGAGTTAGCTTGATAATAATAAGAGTAATGAGTATAGTAATTGTCGTTCTATCGATCATATAAGCATAATATGGCTAACAATATGAGTTAGATTGATAATAATAAGAGCAATGAGTATAGAAATTGTAGTTCTATCGATCATATCTGCATAATATGGTTAATAATATGAGTTAGATTGATAATATTAAGATTAATAAGTATAGTATTTGTCGGTCTAGCGATCATATAAGCATAATATGGCTAATAATATGAGTTATATTGATAATAATAAGAGTAATAAGTATAGTGATTGTCGTTCTATCGATCACATAAGCATAATATGGCTAATAATATGAGTTAGATTGATAATAATAAGAGCAATATTTATAGTAATTGTCGTTCTATCGATCACATATGCATAATATGGCTAGTAATATGAGTTAGATTGATAATATTAAGAGTAATAAGTATAGTATTTGTCGGTCTATCGATCATATAAGCATAATATGGCTAATAATATGAGTTATATTGATAATAATAAGAGAAATGAGTATAGTAATTGTCGTTCTATTGATCATGTCTGCATAATATGGTTAATAATATGAGTTAGATTGATAATAGTGAGTGTAATAAGTATAGGAATTGTCGTTCTGTCGATCATGTAAGCATAATATGGCTAATAATATGAGTTAGATTGATAATAATAATAGTAATGAATATAGTAATTGTCGTTCTATCGATCATATAAGCACAATATGGCTAATAATATGAGTTAGATTGATAATAATAAGAGTAATGAGTATAATAATTGTCGTTCTATCGATCATATAAGCATAATATGGCTAACAATATGAGTTAGATTGATAATAATAAGAGTAATGAGTATAGAAATTGTAGTTCTATCGATCATATCTGCATAATATGGTTAATAATATGAGTTAGACTGATAATAATAAGAGTAATGAGTATAGTAATTGTCGTTCTATTGATCATGTCTGCATAATATGGTTAATAATATGAGTTAGATTGATAATTGTGAGTGTAATAAGTATAGGAGTTGTCGTTCTGTCGATCATATAAGCATAATATGGCTAATAATATGAGTTAGATTGATAATAATAAGAGTAATGAGTATAGTAATTGTAGTTCTATCAATCCTATGTGCATAATATGGTTAAGAATATGAGTTAGATTTATAATAATAAGAGTAATAAGTATAGTAATTGTAGTTCTATCGATCAAACAAGCATAATATGGCTAATAATATGAGTTAGATTGATAATAATGAGAGTAATAAGTATAGTAATTGTCGTTCTATCGATCACATAAGCATAATATGGCTAATAATATGAGTTAGATTGATAATAATAAGAGTAATGAGTATAGTAATTGTCGTTCTATCGATCATATAAGCATAATATGGCTAACAATATGAGTTAGATTGATAATAATAAGAGTAATGAGTATAGAAATTGTAGTTCTATCGATCATACAAGCATAATATGGCTAATAATATGAGTTAGATTGATAATAATGAGAGTAACAAGTATAGTAATTGTCGTTCTATCGATCACATAAGCATAATATGGCTAATAATATGAGTTAGATTGATAATAATAAGAGGAATAAGTATAGTAATTGTCGTTCTATCGATCATATAAGCATAATATGGCTAATAATATGAGTTAGATTGATAATAATAAGAGAAATGAGTAGAGTAATTGTCGTTCTATTGATCACGTCTGCATAATATGGTTAATAATATGAGTTAGATTGATAATAGTGAGTGTAATAAATATAGGAATTGTCGTTCTGTCGATCATGTAAGCATAATATGGCTAATAATATGAGTTAGATTGACAATAATAATAGTAATGTGTATAGTAATTGTCGTTCTATCGATCATATAAGCATAATATGGCTAATTATATGAGTTAGATTGATAATAATAGGAGTAATGAGTATAGTAATTGTCGTTCTATCGATCATATAAGCATAATATGGCTAATAATATGAGTTAGATTGATAATAATAAGAGTAATGAGTATAGTAATTGTCGTTCTATCGATCATATAAGCATAATATGGCTAACAATATGAGTTAGATTGATAATAATAAGAGTAATGAGTATAGAAATTGTAGTTCTATCGATCATATCTGCATAATATGGTTAATAATATGAGTTAGACTGATAATAATAAGAGTAATGAGTATAGTAATTGTCGTTCTATTGATCATGTCTGC
>NW_027474470.1:0-40741 GCF_050947335.1 Megachile rotundata
TAGTAGTTGTCGTTCTATCGATCATTTAAGCATAATATGGCTAATAATATGAGTTAGATTGATAATAATAAGAGTAATAAGTGTAGTAATTGTCGTTCTATGAGTCATTTAAGCATAATATGGCTAATAATACGAGTTAGATTGATAATAATAAGAGTAATAAGTATAGTAATTGTCGTTCTATCGATCATATAAGCACAATATGGCTAATAATATGAGTTAGATTGATAATAATAAGAGTAATGAGTATAGTAATTTTCGTTCTATCGATCATATCTGCATAATATGGTTAACAGTATGAGTTAGATTGATAATAATAAGAGTAATAAGTATAGTAATTGTCGTTATATTGATCATATAACCATAATATGGCTAATAGCATGAGTTGGATTGATAATAATAAGAGTAATGAGTATAGTAATTGTCGTTCTATCGATCATATCTGCATAATATGGTTAATAATATGAGTTAGATTGATAATAGTGAGTGTAATAAATATAGTAATTGTCGTTCTATCGCTCATATTAGCACAATATGGCTAATAACATGAGTTAGGTTGATAATAATAAGAGTAATAAGTATAGTAATTGTCGTTCTATCGATCATATAAGCATAATATGGCTAATAATATGAGTTAGATTTATAATAATAAGAGTAATAAGTATAGTAATTGTCGTTCTATCGATCATATAAGCACAATATGGCTAATAATATGAGTTAGATTGATAATAATAAGAGTAATAAGTATAGTAATTGTCGTTCTATCGATCATATAAGCATAATATGGCTAATAATATGAGTTAGATTGATAATACTAAGAGTAGTGAGTATATTAATTGTCGTTCTATCGATCATATCTGCATAATATGGTTAATAATATGAGTTAGATTGATAATAGTGAGTGTAATAAATATAGTAATTGTCGTTCTATCGCTCATATAAGCACAATATGGCTAATAATATGAGTTAGATTGATAATAATAAGAGTAATAAGTATAGTAATTGTCGTTCTATCGATCATATAAGCATAATATGGCTAATAATATGAGTTAGATTGATAATACTAAGTGTAATAAGTATAGTAATTGTCGTTCTATCGATCATAATTGCATAATATGGTTAAGAATATGAGTTAGATTGATAATAATAAGAGCAATGAGTATAGTAATTGTCGTACTATCGATCATATAAGCATAATATGGCTAATAATATGAGTTAGATTGATAATAATAAGTGTAAAAAGTAGAGTAATTGTCGTTCGATCGATCATATCTGCATAATATGGTTAATAATATGAGTTAGATTGATAATAATAAGAGTAATGAGTATTGTAATTGTCGTAACTATCGATCATATAAGCATAATATGGCTAAAAATGTGAGTTAGATTGATAATAGTGAGTGCAATAAATATAGTAATTGTCGTTCTATCGATAATATAAGCATAATATGGCTAATAATATGAGTTAGATTGATAATACTAAGAGTAGTGAGTATAGTAATTCTCGTTCTATCGATCATATAATCATAATATGGCTAATAATATGAGTTAGATTGATAATACTAAGAGTAGTGAGTATATTAATTGTCGTTCTATCGATCATATAAGCATAATATGGCTAATAATATGAGTTAGATTGATAATAATAAGAGTAGTAAGTATAGTATTTGTTGTTCTATAGATCATATAAGCATAATATGGCTAATAATACGAGTTAGATTGATAATAATAAGAGTAATAAGTATAGTAATTGTCGTTCTATCGATCATTTAACCATAATATGGCTAATAATATGAGTTAGATTGATAATAAGAAGAGTAATAAGTATAGTAATTGTCGTTCTATCGATAATATAAGCATAATATGGCTAATAATATGAGTTAGATTGATAATACTAAGGGTAGTGAGTATAGTAATTCTCGTTCTATCGATCATATAAGCATAATATGGCTAATAATATGAGTTGGATTGATAATAATAAGAGTAATAAGTATAGTAATTGTAGTTCTATCGATCATATCTGCATAATATGGTTAATAATATGAGTTAGATTCATAATAATAACAGTAATAAGTATAGTAGTTGTCGTTCTATCGATCATTTAAGCATAATATGGCTAATAATATGAGTTAGATTGATAATAATAAGAGTAATAAGTGTAGTAATTGTCGTTCTATGAGTCATTTAAGCATAATATGGCTAATAATACGAGTTAGATTGATAATAATAAGAGTAATAAGTATAGTAATTGTCGTTCTATCGATCATATAAGCACAATATGGCTAATAATATGAGTTAGATTGATAATAATAAGAGTAATGAGTATAGTAATTTTCGTTCTATCGATCATATCTGCATAATATGGTTAACAGTATGAGTTAGATTGATAATAATAAGAGTAATAAGTATAGTAATTGTCGTTATATTGATCATATAACCATAATATGGCTAATAGCATGAGTTGGATTGATAATAATAAGAGTAATGAGTATAGTAATTGTCGTTCTATCGATCATATCTGCATAATATGGTTAATAATATGAGTTAGATTGATAATAGTGAGTGTAATAAATATAGTAATTGTCGTTCTATCGCTCATATTAGCACAATATGGCTAATAACATGAGTTAGGTTGATAATAATAAGAGTAATAAGTATAGTAATTGTCGTTCTATCGATCATATAAGCATAATATGGCTAATAATATGAGTTAGATTTATAATAATAAGAGTAATAAGTATAGTAATTGTCGTTCTATCGATCATATAAGCACAATATGGCTAATAATATGAGTTAGATTGATAATAATAAGAGTAATAAGTATAGTAATTGTCGTTATAACGATCATATAACCATAATATGGCTAATAGCATGAGTTAGATTGATAATAATAAGAGTAATGAGTATAGTAATTGTCGTTCTATCGATCATATCTGCATAATATGGTTAATAATATGAGTTAGATTGATAATAGTGAGTGTAATAAATATAGTAATTGTCGTTCTATCGCTCATATAAGCACAATATGGCTAATAATATGAGTTAGATTGATAATAATAAGAGTAATAAGTATAGTAATTGTCGTTCTATCGATCATATAAGCATAATATGGCTAATAATATGAGTTAGATTGATAATACTAAGTGTAATAAGTATAGTAATTGTCGTTCTATCGATCATAATTGCATAATATGGTTAAGAATATGAGTTAGATTGATAATAATAAGAGCAATGAGTATAGTAATTGTCGTACTATCGATCATATAAGCATAATATGGCTAATAATATGAGTTAGATTGATAATAATAAGTGTAAAAAGTAGAGTAATTGTCGTTCGATCGATCATATCTGCATAATATGGTTAATAATATGAGTTAGATTGATAATAATAAGAGTAATGAGTATTGTAATTGTCGTAACTATCGATCATATAAGCATAATATGGCTAAAAATGTGAGTTAGATTGATAATAGTGAGTGCAATAAATATAGTAATTGTCGTTCTATCGCTCATATAAGCACAATATGGCTAATAATATGAGTTAGATTGATAATAATAAGAGTAATAAGTATAGTAATTGTCGTTCTATCGATCATATAAGCATAATATGGCTAATAATATGAGTTAGATTGATAATAATAAGTGTAATAAGTATAGTAATTGTCGTTCTATCGGTCATTTAAGCATAATATGGCTAATAATATGAGTCAGATTGATAATAATAACAGTTATAAGTATAGTAATTGTCGTTTTATCGATAATATAAGCATAATATGGCTAACAATATGAGTTAGATTGATAATACTAAGAGTAGTGAGTATAGTAATTCTCGTTCTATCGATCATATAATCTTAATATGGCTAATAATATGAGTTAGATTGATAATACTAAGAGTAGTGAGTATATTAATTGTCGTTCTATCGATCATATAAGCATAATATGGCTAATAATATGAGTTAGATTGATAATAATAAGAGTAGTAAGTATAGTATTTGTTGTTCTATCGATCATATAAGCATAATATGGCTAATAATACGAGTTAGATTGATAATAATAAGAGTAATAAGTATAGTAATTGTCGTTCTATCGATCATTTAACCATAATATGGCTAATAATATGAGTTAGATTGATAATAAGAAGAGTAATAAGTATAGTAATTGTCGTTCTATCGATAATATAAGCATAATATGGCTAATAATATGAGTTAGATTGATAATACTAAAGGTAGTGAGTATAGTAATTCTCGTTCTATCGATCATATAAGCATAATATGGCTAATAATATGAGTTGGATTGATAATAATAAGAGTAATAAGTATAGTAATTGTAGTTCTATCGATCATATCTGCATAATATGGTTAATAATATGAGTTAGATTCATAATAATAACAGTAATAAGTATAGTAGTTGTCGTTCTATCGATCATTTATGCATAATATGGCTAATAATATGAGTTAGATTGATAATAATAAGAGTAATAAGTGTAGTAATTGTCGTTCTATCGGTCATTTAAGCATAATATGGCTAATAATACGAGTTAGATTGATAATAATAAGAGTAATAAGTATAGTAATTGTCGTTCTATCGATCATATAAGCACAATATGGCTAATAACATGAGTTAGATTGATAATAATAAGAGTAATAAGTATAGTAATTGTCGTTCTATCGATCATATAAGCATAATCTGGCTAATAATATGAGTTAGATTGATAATAATAACAGTAATAAGTATAGTAATTGTCGTTCTATCGATAATATAAGCATAATATGGCTAATAATATGAGTTAGATTGATAATACTAAGAGTAGTGAGTATAGTAATTGTCGTTCTATCGATCATATAAGCATAATATGGCTAATAATATGAGTTAGATTGATAATAATAACAGTAATAAGTAGAGTAATTGTCGTTCTATCGATAATATAAGCATAATATGGCTAATAATATGAGTTAGGTTGATAATAATAAGAGTAATAAGTATAGTAAATGTCGCGCTATCGATCATATCTGCATAATATGGTTAATAATATGAGTTAGATTGATGATAGTGAGTGTAATAAGTATAGTAATTGTCGTTCTGTCGATCATATTAGCATAATATGGTTAATAATATGAGTTAGATTGATAATAATAAGAGTAATAAGTATAGTATTTGTCGTTCTATCGATCATATAAGCATAATATGGCTAATAATACGAGTTAGATTGATAATACTAAGAGTAGTGAGTATAGTAATTCTCGTTCTATCGATCATATAAGGATAATATGGCTAATAATATGAGTTAGATTGATAATAATAAGAGTAATAAGTATAGTAATTGTAGTTCTATCGATCATATCTGCATAATATGGTTAATAATATGAGTTAGATTGATAATAATAAGAGTAATAAGTATAGTAATTGTCGTTCTATCGATCATATAAGCATAATATGGCTAATAATATGAGTTAGATTGATAATAATAAGTGTAATAAGTATAGTAATTGTCGTTCTATCGGTCATTTAAGCATAATATGGCTAATAATATGAGCCAGATTGATAATAATAACAGTAATAAGTATAGTAATTGTCGTTCTATCGATAATATAAGCATAATATGGCTAATAATATGAGTTAGATTGATAATACTAAGGGTAGTGAGTATAGTAATTCTCGTTCTGTCGATCATGTAAGCATAATATGGCTAATAATATGAGTTGGATTGATAATAATAAGAGTAATAAGTATAGTAATTGTCGTTCTATCGATCATATAAGCATAATATGGCTAATAATATGAGTTAGATTGATAATACTAAGAGTAGTGAGTATAGTAATTCTCATTCTATCGATCATATAAGCATAATATGGCTAATAATACGAGTTAGATTGATAATAATAAGAGTAATAAGTATAGTAATTGTCGTTCTATCGATCATATAAGCACAATATGGCTAATAATATGAGTTAGATTGATAATAATAAGAGTAATGAGTATAGTAATTGTCGTTCTATCGATCATATCTGCATAATATGGTTAACAATATGAGTTAGATTGATAATAATAAGAGTAATAAGTATAGTAATTGTCCTTCTATCGGTCATTTAAGCATAATATGGCGAACAATATGAGTTGGGTTGATAAAACTAAGAATAATAAGTATAGTAACTGTCGTTCTATCGATCATATAAGCATAATATGGTTAATAATATGAGTTAGAATGATAATAATAAGAGTAATAAGTATAGTAATTGTCGTTCTATCGATCATATCTGCATAATATGGTTAATAATATGAGTTAGATTGATAATAGTGAGTGTAATAAGTATAGTGAATGTCGTTCTATCGATCATATCAGCATAATATGGGTAATAATATGAGTTGGATTGATAATAGTAAGAGTAATGAGTATAGTATTTGTCGTTCTATCGATCATATAAGCATAATATGGCTAATAATACGAGTTAGATTGATAATAATAAGAGTAATAAGTATAGTAATTGTCGTTCTATCGATCATATAAGCATAATATGGCTAATAATATGAGTTAGATTCATAATAATAAGAGTAATAAGTATAGTAATTGTCTTTCTATCGATCATATAAGCACAATATGGCTAATAATATGAGTTAGATTGATAATAATAAGAGTAATGAGTATAGTAATTGTCGTTCTATCGAACATATCTGCATAATATGGTTAACAATATGAGTTAGATTGATAATAATAAGAGTAAAGAGTATAGTAATTGTCGTTATATCGATCATATAACCATAATATGGCTAACAGCATGAGTTGGATTGATAATAATAAGAGTAATGAGTATAGTAATTGTAGTTCTATCGATCATATCTGCATAATATGGTTAATAATATGAGTTAGATTCATAATAATAAGAGTAATAAGTATAGTAATTGTCGTTCTCTCGATCATATAAGCATAATATGGCTAATAATATGAGTTAGAGTGATAATACTAAGAGTAGTGAGTACAGTAATTCTCGTTCTATCGATCATATAAGCATAATATGGCTAATAATATGAGTTAGACAGATAATAATAAGAGTAATGGGTATAGTAACTGTCGTTCTATCGATCATATCTGCATAATATGGTTAACAGTATGAGTTAGATTGATAATAATAAGAGTAATAAGTATAGTAATTGTCGTTATATCGATCATATAACCATAATATGGCTAATAGCATGAGTTGGATTGATAATAATAAGAGTAATGAGTATAGTAATTGTCGTTCTATCGATCATATCTGCATAATATGGTTAATAATATGAGTTAGATTGATAATAGTGAGTGTAATAAATATAGTAATTGTCGTTCTATCGCTCATATTAGCACAATATGGCTAATAACATGAGTTAGATTGATAATAATAAGAGTAATAAGTATAGTAATTGTCGTTCTATCGATCATATAAGCATAATATGGCTAATAATATGAGTTAGAGTGATAATACTAAGAGTAGTGAGTACAGTAGTTCTCATTCCATCGATCATATAAGCATAATATGGCTAATAATATGAGTTAGATTGATACTAATAGCATTAATAAGTGCAGTAATTGTCGTTCTATCGATAATATAAGCATAATATGGCTAATAATATGAGTTAGATTGTTAATACTAAGAGTAGTGAGTACAGTAATTGTCGTTCTATCGATCATATAAGCATAATATGGCTAATAATATGAGTTAGATTGATAATAATAAGAGTAGTAAGTATAGTATTTGTCGTTCTATCGATCATATAAGCATAATATGGCTAATAATACGAGTTAGATTGATAATAATAAGAGTAATAAGTATAGTAATTGTCGTTCTATCGATCATTTAACCATAATATGGCTAATAATATGAGTTAGATTGCTAATAATAAGAGTAATAAGTATAGTAATTGTCGTTCTATCGATAATATAAGCATAATATGGCTAATAATATGAGTTAGATTGATAATACTAAGGGTAGTTAGTATAGTAATTCTCGTTCTATCGATCATATAAGCATAATATGGCTAATAATATGAGTTGGATTGATAATAGTAAGAGTAATAAGTATAGTATTTGTCGTTCTATCGATCATATAAGCATAATATGGCTAATAATATGAGTTAGATTCATAATAATAAGAGTAATAAGTATAGTAATTGTTGTTCTATCGATCATATAAGCATAATATGGCTAATAATATGAGTTAGATTGATAATAATAAGAGTAATAAGTATAGTAATTGTCGTTCTCTCGATCATATAAGCATAATATGGCTAATAATATGAGTTAGAGTGATAATACTAAGAGTAGTGAGTACAGTAATTCTCATTCCATCGATCATATAAGCATAATATGGCTAATAATATGAGTTAGATTGATAATAATAAGAGTCATAAGTATAGTATTTGTCGTTCTATCGATCATATAAGCATAATATGGCTAATAATACGAGTTAGATTGATAATAATAAGAGTAATAAGTATAGTAATTCTCGTTCTATCGATCATTTAAGCATAATATGGCTAATAATATGAGTTAGATTGATAATGATAACAGTAATAAGTATAGTAATTGTCGTTCTATCGATCATATAAGCATAATATGGCTAATAATATGAGTTAGATTCATAATAATAAGAGTAATAAGTATAGTAATTGTCTTTCTATCGATCATATAAGCACAATATGGCTAATAATATGAGTTAGATTGATAATAATAAGAGTAATGAGTATAGTAATTGTCGTTCTATCGAACATATCTGCATAATATGGTTAACAATATGAGTTAGATTGATAATAATAAGAGTAAAGAGTATAGTAATTGTCGTTATATCTATCATATAACCATAATATGGCTAACAGCATGAGTTGGATTGATAATAATAAGAGTAATGAGTATAGTAATTGTAGTTCTATCGATCATATCTGCATAATATGGTTAATAATATGAGTTAGATTCATAATAATAAGAGTAATAAGTATAGTAATTGTCGTTCTCTCGATCATATAAGCATAATATGGCTAATAATATGAGTTAGAGTGATAATACTAAGAGTAGTGAGTACAGTAATTCTCGTTCTATCGATCATATAAGCATAATATGGCTAATAATATGAGTTAGACAGATAATAATAAGAGTAATGAGTATAGTAACTGTCGTTCTATCGATCATATCTGCATAATATGGTTAACAGTATGAGTTAGATTGATAATAATAAGAGTAATAAGTATAGTAATTGTCGTTATATCGATCATATAACCATAATATGGCTAATAGCATGAGTTGGATTGATAATAATAAGAGTAATGAGTATAGTAATTGTCGTTCTATCGATCATATCTGCATAATATGGTTAATAATATGAGTTAGATTGATAATAGTGAGTGTAATAAATATAGTAATTGTCGTTCTATCGCTCATATTAGCACAATATGGCTAATAACATGAGTTAGATTGATAATAATAAGAGTAATAAGTATAGTAATTGTCGTTCTATCGATCATATAAGCATAATATGGCTAATAATATGAGTTAGAGTGATAATACTAAGAGTAGTGAGTACAGTAATTCTCATTCCATCGATCATATAAGCATAATATGGCTAATAATATGAGTTAGATTGATACTAATAGCAGTAATAAGTGCAGTAATTGTCGTTCTATCGATAATATAAGCATAATATGGCTAATAATATGAGTTAGATTGTTAATACTAAGAGTAGTGAGTACAGTAATTGTCGTTCTATCGATCATATAAGCATAATATGGCTAATAATATGAGTTAGATTGATAATAATAAGAGTAGTAAGTATAGTATTTGTCGTTCTATCGATCATATAAGCATAATATGGCTAATAATACGAGTTAGATTGATAATAATAAGAGTAATAAGTATAGTAATTGTCGTTCTATCGATCATTTAACCATAATATGGCTAATAATATGAGTTAGATTGCTAATAATAAGAGTAATAAGTATAGTAATTGTCGTTCTATCGATAATATAAGCATAATATGGCTAATAATATGAGTTAGATTGATAATACTAAGGGTAGTGAGTATAGTAATTCTCGTTCTATCGATCATATAAGCATAATATGGCTAATAATATGAGTTGGATTGATAATAGTAAGAGTAATAAGTATAGTATTTGTCGTTCTATCGATCATATAAGCATAATATGGCTAATAATATGAGTTAGATTCATAATAATAAGAGTAATAAGTATAGTAATTGTTGTTCTATCGATCATATAAGCATAATATGGCTAATAATATGAGTTAGATTGATAATTGTCGTTCTCTCGATCATATAAGCATAATATGGCTAATAATATGAGTTAGAGTGATAATACTAAGAGTAGTGAGTACAGTAATTCTCATTCCATCGATCATATAAGCATAATATGGCTAATAATATGAGTTAGATTGATAATAATAAGAGTCATAAGTATAGTATTTGTCGGTCTATCGATCATATAAGCATAATATGGCTAATAATACGAGTTAGATTGATAATAATAAGAGTAATAAGTATAGTAATTGTCGTTCTATCGATCATTTAAGCATAATATGGCTAATAATATGAGTTAGATTGATAATGATAACAGTAATAAGTATAGTAATTGTCGTTCTATCGATAATATAAGCATAATATGGCTAATAATATGAGTTAGAGTGATAATACTAAGAGTAGTGAGTACAGTAATTCTCATTCCATCGATCATATAAGCATAATATGGCTAATAATATGAGTTAGATTGATAATAATAGCAGTAATAAGTACAGTAATTGTCGTTCTATCGATAATATAAGCATAATATGGCTAATAATATGAGTTAGATTGATAATACTAAGAGTAGTGAGTACAGTAATTGTCGTTCTATCGATCATATAAGCATAATATGGCTAATAATATGAGTTAGATTGATAATAATAAGAGTAGTAAGTATAGTATTTGTCGTTCTATCGATCATATAAGCATAATATGGCTAATAATACGAGTTAGATTGATAATAATAAGAGTAATAAGTATAGTAATTGTCGTTCTATCGATCATTTAACCATAATATGGCTAATAATATGAGTTAGATTGATAATAATAAGAGTAATAAGTATAGTAATTGTCGTTCTATCGATAATATAAGCATAATATGGCTAATAATATGAGTTAGATTGATAATACTAAGGGTAGTGAGTATAGTAATTCTCGTTCTATCGATCATATGAGCATAATATGGCTAATAATATGAGTTGGATTGATAATAGTAAGAGTAATAAGTATAGTAATTGTCGTTCTATCGATCATATGAGCATAATGTGGCTAATAATATGAGTTAGATTGATAATACTAAGAGTAGTGAGTATAGTAATTCTCATTCTATCGATCATATAAGCATAATATGGCTAATAATATGAGTTAGATAGATAATAATAAGAGTAATGAGTATAGTAATTGTAGTTCTATCGATCATATCTGCATAATATGGTTAATAATATGAGTTAGATTCATAATAATAACAGTAATAAGTATAGTAATTGTCGTTCTATCGATCATTTAATCATAATATGGCTAATAATATGAGTTAGATTTATAATAATAAGAGTAATAAGTATAGTAATTGTCGTTCTATCGGTCATTTAAGCATAATATGGCGAATAATATGAGTTGGGTTGATAAAACTAAGAATAATAAGTATAGTAACTGTCGTTCTATCGATCATATAAGCATAATATGGTTAATAATATGAGTTAGAATGATAATAATAAGAGTAATAAGTATAGTAATTGTCGTTCTATCGATCATATCTGCATAATATGGTTAATAATATGAGTTAGATTGATGATAATAAGAGTAATAAGTATAGTAATTGTAGTTCTATCGATCATATCTGCATAATATGGTTAATAATATGAGTTAGATTGATAATAATAAGAGTAATAAGTATAGTAATTGTCGTTCTATCGATCATATAAGCATAATATGGCTAATAATATGAGTTAGATTGATAATAATAAGTGTAATAAGTATAGTAATTGTCGTTCTATCGGTCATTTAAGCATAATATGGCTAATAATATGAGCCAGATTGATAATAATAACAGTAATAAGTATAGTAATTGTCGTTCTATCGATAATATAAGCATAATATGGCTAATAATATGAGTTAGATTGATAATACTAAGGGTAGTGAGTATAGTAATTCTCGTTCTGTCGATCATGTAAGCATAATATGGCTAATAATATGAGTTGGATTGATAATAATAAGAGTAATAAGTATAGTAATTGTCGTTCTATCGATCATATAAGCATAATATGGCTAATAATATGAGTTAGATTGATAATACTAAGAGTAGTGAGTATAGTAATTCTCATTCTATCGATCATATAAGCATAATATGGCTAATAATACGAGTTAGATTGATAATAATAAGAGTAATAAGTATAGTAATTGTCGTTCTATCGATCATATAAGCACAATATGGCTAATAATATGAGTTAGATTGATAATAATAAGAGTAATGAGTATAGTAATTGTCGTTCTATCGATCATATCTGCATAATATGGTTAACAATATGAGTTAGATTGATAATAATAAGAGTAATAAGTATAGTAATTGTCCTTCTATCGGTCATTTAAGCATAATATGGCGAACAATATGAGTTGGGTTGATAAAACTAAGAATAATAAGTATAGTAACTGTCGTTCTATCGATCATATAAGCATAATATGGTTAATAATATGAGTTAGAATGATAATAATAAGAGTAATAAGTATAGTAATTGTCGTTCTATCGATCATATCTGCATAATATGGTTAATAATATGAGTTAGATTGATAATAGTGAGTGTAATAAGTATAGTGAATGTCGTTCTATCGATCATATCAGCATAATATGGGTAATAATATGAGTTGGATTGATAATAGTAAGAGTAATGAGTATAGTATTTGTCGTTCTATCGATCATATAAGCATAATATGGCTAATAATACGAGTTAGATTGATAATAATAAGAGTAATAAGTATAGTAATTGTCGTTCTATCGATCATATAAGCATAATATGGCAAATAATATGAGTTAGATTCATAATAATAAGAGTAATAAGTATAGTAATTGTCTTTCTATCGATCATATAAGCACAATATGGCTGATAATATGAGTTAGATTGATAATAATAAGAGTAATGAGTATAGTAATTGTCGTTCTATCGAACATATCTGCATAATATGGTTAACAATATGAGTTAGATTGATAATAATAAGAGTAAAGAGTATAGTAATTGTCGTTATATCGATCATATAACCATAATATGGCTAACAGCATGAGTTGGATTGATAATAATAAGAGTAATGAGTATAGTAATTGTAGTTCTATCGATCATATCTGCATAATATGGTTAATAATATGAGTTAGATTCATAATAATAAGAGTAATAAGTATAGTAATTGTCGTTCTCTCGATCATATAAGCATAATATGGCTAATAATATGAGTTAGAGTGATAATACTAAGAGTAGTGAGTACAGTAATTCTCGTTCTATCGATCATATAAGCATAATATGGCTAATAATATGAGTTAGACAGATAATAATAAGAGTAATGGGTATAGTAACTGTCGTTCTATCGATCATATCTGCATAATATGGTTAACAGTATGAGTTAGATTGATAATAATAAGAGTAATAAGTATAGTAATTGTCGTTATATCGATCATATAACCATAATATGGCTAATAGCATGAGTTGGATTGATAATAATAAGAGTAATGAGTATAGTAATTGTCGTTCTATCGATCATATCTGCATAATATGGTTAATAATATGAGTTAGATTGATAATAGTGAGTGTAATAAATATAGTAATTGTCGTTCTATCGCTCATATTAGCACAATATGGCTAATAACATGAGTTAGATTGATAATAATAAGAGTAATAAGTATAGTAATTGTCGTTCTATCGATCATATAAGCATAATATGGCTAATAATATGAGTTAGAGTGATAATACTAAGAGTAGTGAGTACAGTAGTTCTCATTCCATCGATCATATAAGCATAATATGGCTAATAATATGAGTTAGATTGATACTAATAGCATTAATAAGTGCAGTAATTGTCGTTCTATCGATAATATAAGCATAATATGGCTAATAATATGAGTTAGATTGTTAATACTAAGAGTAGTGAGTACAGTAATTGTCGTTCTATCGATCATATAAGCATAATATGGCTAATAATATGAGTTAGATTGATAATAATAAGAGTAGTAAGTATAGTATTTGTCGTTCTATCGATCATATAAGCATAATATGGCTAATAATACGAGTTAGATTGATAATAATAAGAGTAATAAGTATAGTAATTGTCGTTCTATCGATCATTTAACCATAATATGGCTAATAATATGAGTTAGATTGCTAATAATAAGAGTAATAAGTATAGTAATTGTCGTTCTATCGATAATATAAGCATAATATGGCTAATAATATGAGTTAGATTGATAATACTAAGGGTAGTTAGTATAGTAATTCTCGTTCTATCGATCATATAAGCATAATATGGCTAATAATATGAGTTGGATTGATAATAGTAAGAGTAATAAGTATAGTATTTGTCGTTCTATCGATCATATAAGCATAATATGGCTAATAATATGAGTTAGATTCATAATAATAAGAGTAATAAGTATAGTAATTGTTGTTCTATCGATCATATAAGCATAATATGGCTAATAATATGAGTTAGATTGATAATAATAAGAGTAATAAGTATAGTAATTGTCGTTCTCTCGATCATATAAGCATAATATGGCTAATAATATGAGTTAGAGTGATAATACTAAGAGTAGTGAGTACAGTAATTCTCATTCCATCGATCATATAAGCATAATATGGCTAATAATATGAGTTAGATTGATAATAATAAGAGTCATAAGTATAGTATTTGTCGTTCTATCGATCATATAAGCATAATATGGCTAATAATACGAGTTAGATTGATAATAATAAGAGTAATAAGTATAGTAATTGTCGTTCTATCGATCATTTAAGCATAATATGGCTAATAATATGAGTTAGATTGATAATGATAACAGTAATAAGTATAGTAATTGTCGTTCTATCGATCATATAAGCATAATATGGCTAATAATATGAGTTAGATTCATAATAATAAGAGTAATAAGTATAGTAATTGTCTTTCTATCGATCATATAAGCACAATATGGCTAATAATATGAGTTAGATTGATAATAATAAGAGTAATGAGTATAGTAATTGTCGTTCTATCGAACATATCTGCATAATATGGTTAACAATATGAGTTAGATTGATAATAATAAGAGTAAAGAGTATAGTAATTGTCGTTATATCTATCATATAACCATAATATGGCTAACAGCATGAGTTGGATTGATAATAATAAGAGTAATGAGTATAGTAATTGTAGTTCTATCGATCATATCTGCATAATATGGTTAATAATATGAGTTAGATTCATAATAATAAGAGTAATAAGTATAGTAATTGTCGTTCTCTCGATCATATAAGCATAATATGGCTAATAATATGAGTTAGAGTGATAATACTAAGAGTAGTGAGTACAGTAATTCTCGTTCTATCGATCATATAAGCATAATATGGCTAATAATATGAGTTAGACAGATAATAATAAGAGTAATGGGTATAGTAACTGTCGTTCTATCGATCATATCTGCATAATATGGTTAACAGTATGAGTTAGATTGATAATAATAAGAGTAATAAGTATAGTAATTGTCGTTATATCGATCATATAACCATAATATGGCTAATAGCATGAGTTGGATTGATAATAATAAGAGTAATGAGTATAGTAATTGTCGTTCTATCGATCATATCTGCATAATATGGTTAATAATATGAGTTAGATTGATAATAGTGAGTGTAATAAATATAGTAATTGTCGTTCTATCGCTCATATTAGCACAATATGGCTAATAACATGAGTTAGATTGATAATAATAAGAGTAATAAGTATAGTAATTGTCGTTCTATCGATCATATAAGCATAATATGGCTAATAATATGAGTTAGAGTGATAATACTAAGAGTAGTGAGTACAGTAGTTCTCATTCCATCGATCATATAAGCATAATATGGCTAATAATATGAGTTAGATTGATACTAATAGCATTAATAAGTGCAGTAATTGTCGTTCTATCGATAATATAAGCATAATATGGCTAATAATATGAGTTAGATTGTTAATACTAAGAGTAGTGAGTACAGTAATTGTCGTTCTATCGATCATATAAGCATAATATGGCTAATAATATGAGTTAGATTGATAATAATAAGAGTAGTAAGTATAGTATTTGTCGTTCTATCGATCATATAAGCATAATATGGCTAATAATACGAGTTAGATTGATAATAATAAGAGTAATAAGTATAGTAATTGTCGTTCTATCGATCATTTAACCATAATATGGCTAATAATATGAGTTAGATTGCTAATAATAAGAGTAATAAGTATAGTAATTGTCGTTCTATCGATAATATAAGCATAATATGGCTAATAATATGAGTTAGATTGATAATACTAAGGGTAGTTAGTATAGTAATTCTCGTTCTATCGATCATATAAGCATAATATGGCTAATAATATGAGTTGGATTGATAATAGTAAGAGTAATAAGTATAGTATTTGTCGTTCTATCGATCATATAAGCATAATATGGCTAATAATATGAGTTAGATTCATAATAATAAGAGTAATAAGTATAGTAATTGTTGTTCTATCGATCATATAAGCATAATATGGCTAATAATATGAGTTAGATTGATAATAATAAGAGTAATAAGTATAGTAATTGTCGTTCTCTCGATCATATAAGCATAATATGGCTAATAATATGAGTTAGAGTGATAATACTAAGAGTAGTGAGTACAGTAATTCTCATTCCATCGATCATATAAGCATAATATGGCTAATAATATGAGTTAGATTGATAATAATAAGAGTCATAAGTATAGTATTTGTCGTTCTATCGATCATATAAGCATAATATGGCTAATAATACGAGTTAGATTGATAATAATAAGAGTAATAAGTATAGTAATTGTCGTTCTATCGATCATTTAAGCATAATATGGCTAATAATATGAGTTAGATTGATAATGATAACAGTAATAAGTATAGTAATTGTCGTTCTATCGATCATATAAGCATAATATGGCTAATAATATGAGTTAGATTCATAATAATAAGAGTAATAAGTATAGTAATTGTCTTTCTATCGATCATATAAGCACAATATGGCTAATAATATGAGTTAGATTGATAATAATAAGAGTAATGAGTATAGTAATTGTCGTTCTATCGAACATATCTGCATAATATGGTTAACAATATGAGTTAGATTGATAATAATAAGAGTAAAGAGTATAGTAATTGTCGTTATATCTATCATATAACCATAATATGGCTAACAGCATGAGTTGGATTGATAATAATAAGAGTAATGAGTATAGTAATTGTAGTTCTATCGATCATATCTGCATAATATGGTTAATAATATGAGTTAGATTCATAATAATAAGAGTAATAAGTATAGTAATTGTCGTTCTCTCGATCATATAAGCATAATATGGCTAATAATATGAGTTAGAGTGATAATACTAAGAGTAGTGAGTACAGTAATTCTCGTTCTATCGATCATATAAGCATAATATGGCTAATAATATGAGTTAGACAGATAATAATAAGAGTAATGAGTATAGTAACTGTCGTTCTATCGATCATATCTGCATAATATGGTTAACAGTATGAGTTAGATTGATAATAATAAGAGTAATAAGTATAGTAATTGTCGTTATATCGATCATATAACCATAATATGGCTAATAGCATGAGTTGGATTGATAATAATAAGAGTAATGAGTATAGTAATTGTCGTTCTATCGATCATATCTGCATAATATGGTTAATAATATGAGTTAGATTGATAATAGTGAGTGTAATAAATATAGTAATTGTCGTTCTATCGCTCATATTAGCACAATATGGCTAATAACATGAGTTAGATTGATAATAATAAGAGTAATAAGTATAGTAATTGTCGTTCTATCGATCATATAAGCATAATATGGCTAATAATATGAGTTAGAGTGATAATACTAAGAGTAGTGAGTACAGTAATTCTCATTCCATCGATCATATAAGCATAATATGGCTAATAATATGAGTTAGATTGATACTAATAGCAGTAATAAGTGCAGTAATTGTCGTTCTATCGATAATATAAGCATAATATGGCTAATAATATGAGTTAGATTGTTAATACTAAGAGTAGTGAGTACAGTAATTGTCGTTCTATCGATCATATAAGCATAATATGGCTAATAATATGAGTTAGATTGATAATAATAAGAGTAGTAAGTATAGTATTTGTCGTTCTATCGATCATATAAGCATAATATGGCTAATAATACGAGTTAGATTGATAATAATAAGAGTAATAAGTATAGTAATTGTCGTTCTATCGATCATTTAACCATAATATGGCTAATAATATGAGTTAGATTGCTAATAATAAGAGTAATAAGTATAGTAATTGTCGTTCTATCGATAATATAAGCATAATATGGCTAATAATATGAGTTAGATTGATAATACTAAGGGTAGTGAGTATAGTAATTCTCGTTCTATCGATCATATAAGCATAATATGGCTAATAATATGAGTTGGATTGATAATAGTAAGAGTAATAAGTATAGTATTTGTCGTTCTATCGATCATATAAGCATAATATGGCTAATAATATGAGTTAGATTCATAATAATAAGAGTAATAAGTATAGTAATTGTTGTTCTATCGATCATATAAGCATAATATGGCTAATAATATGAGTTAGATTGATAATTGTCGTTCTCTCGATCATATAAGCATAATATGGCTAATAATATGAGTTAGAGTGATAATACTAAGAGTAGTGAGTACAGTAATTCTCATTCCATCGATCATATAAGCATAATATGGCTAATAATATGAGTTAGATTGATAATAATAAGAGTCATAAGTATAGTATTTGTCGGTCTATCGATCATATAAGCATAATATGGCTAATAATACGAGTTAGATTGATAATAATAAGAGTAATAAGTATAGTAATTGTCGTTCTATCGATCATTTAAGCATAATATGGCTAATAATATGAGTTAGATTGATAATGATAACAGTAATAAGTATAGTAATTGTCGTTCTATCGATAATATAAGCATAATATGGCTAATAATATGAGTTAGAGTGATAATACTAAGAGTAGTGAGTACAGTAATTCTCATTCCATCGATCATATAAGCATAATATGGCTAATAATATGAGTTAGATTGATAATAATAGCAGTAATAAGTACAGTAATTGTCGTTCTATCGATAATATAAGCATAATATGGCTAATAATATGAGTTAGATTGATAATACTAAGAGTAGTGAGTACAGTAATTGTCGTTCTATCGATCATATAAGCATAATATGGCTAATAATATGAGTTAGATTGATAATAATAAGAGTAGTAAGTATAGTATTTGTCGTTCTATCGATCATATAAGCATAATATGGCTAATAATACGAGTTAGATTGATAATAATAAGAGTAATAAGTATAGTAATTGTCGTTCTATCGATCATTTAACCATAATATGGCTAATAATATGAGTTAGATTGATAATAATAAGAGTAATAAGTATAGTAATTGTCGTTCTATCGATAATATAAGCATAATATGGCTAATAATATGAGTTAGATTGATAATACTAAGGGTAGTGAGTATAGTAATTCTCGTTCTATCGATCATATGAGCATAATATGGCTAATAATATGAGTTGGATTGATAATAGTAAGAGTAATAAGTATAGTAATTGTCGTTCTATCGATCATATGAGCATAATGTGGCTAATAATATGAGTTAGATTGATAATACTAAGAGTAGTGAGTATAGTAATTCTCATTCTATCGATCATATAAGCATAATATGGCTAATAATATGAGTTAGATAGATAATAATAAGAGTAATGAGTATAGTAATTGTAGTTCTATCGATCATATCTGCATAATATGGTTAATAATATGAGTTAGATTCATAATAATAACAGTAATAAGTATAGTAATTGTCGTTCTATCGATCATTTAATCATAATATGGCTAATAATATGAGTTAGATTTATAATAATAAGAGTAATAAGTATAGTAATTGTCGTTCTATCGGTCATTTAAGCATAATATGGCGAATAATATGAGTTGGGTTGATAAAACTAAGAATAATAAGTATAGTAACTGTCGTTCTATCGATCATATAAGCATAATATGGTTAATAATATGAGTTAGAATGATAATAATAAGAGTAATAAGTATAGTAATTGTCGTTCTATCGATCATATCTGCATAATATGGTTAATAATATGAGTTAGATTGATGATAATAAGAGTAATAAGTATAGTATTTGTCGTTCTATCGATCATATAAGCATAATATGGCTAATAATATGAGTTAGATTGATAATAATAAGAGTAATAAGTATAGTAATTGTCGTTCTATCGGTCATTTAAGCATAATATGGCTAATAATATGTGTCAGATTGATAATAATAACAGTAATAAGTATAGTAATTGTCGTTCTATCGATAATATAAGCATAATATGGATAATAATATGAGTTAGATTGATAATACTAAGAGTAGTGAGTAGAGTAATTCTCGTTCTATCGATCGTATAATAATAATATGGCTAATAATATGAGTTAGATTGATAATAATATGTGTAAAAAGTAGAGTAATTGTCGTTCGATCGATCATATCTGCATAATATGGTTAATAATATGAGTTAGATTGATAATAATAAGAGTAATGAGTATTGTAATTGTCGTACTATCGATCATATAAGCATAATATGGCTAATAATGTGAGTTAGATTGATAATAGTGAGTGCAATAAATATAGTAATTGTCGTTCTATCGCTCATATAAGCACAATATGGCTAATAATATGAGTTAGATTGATAATAATAAGAGTAATAAGTATAGTAATTGTCGTTCTATCGATCATATAAGCATAATATGGCTAATAATATGAGTTAGATTGATAATAATAAGTGTAATAAGTATAGTAATTGTCGTTCTATCGGTCATTTAAGCATAATATGGCTAATAATATGAGTCAGGTGGATAATAATAACAGTAATAAGTATAGTAATTGTCGTGCTATCGATAATATAAGCATAATATGGCTAATAATATGAGTTAGATTGATAATACTAAGAGTAGTGAGTATAGTAATTCTCGTTCTATCGATCATATAATCATAACATGGCTAATAATATGAGTTAGATTGATAATACTAAGAGTAGTGAGTATATTAATTGTCGTTCTATCGATCATATAAGCATAATATGGCTAATAATATGAGTTAGATTGATAATAATAAGAGTAGTAAGTATAGTATTTGTTGTTCTATAGATCATATAAGCATAATATGGCTAATAATACGAGTTAGATTGATAATAATAAGAGTAATAAGTATAGTAATTGTCGTTCTATCGATCATTTAACCATAATATGGCTAATAATATGAGTTAGATTGATAATAAGAAGAGTAATAAGTATAGTAATTGTCGTTCTATCGATAATATAAGCATAATATGGCTAATAATATGAGTTAGATTGATAATACTAAGGGTAGTGAGTATAGTAATTCTCGTTCTATCGATCATATAAGCATAATATGGCTAATAATATGAGTTGGATTGATAATAATAAGAGTAATAAGTATAGTAATTGTAGTTCTATCGATCATATCTGCATAATATGGTTAATAATATGAGTTAGATTCATAATAATAACAGTAATAAGTATAGTAGTTGTCGTTCTATCGATCATTTAAGCATAATATGGCTAATAATATGAGTTAGATTGATAATAATAAGAGTAATAAGTGTAGTAATTGTCGTTCTATCAGTCATTTAAGCATAATATGGCTAATAATACGAGTTAGATTGATAATAATAAGAGTAATAAGTATAGTAATTGTCGTTCTATCGATCATATAAGCACAATATGGCTAATAATATGAGTTAGATTGATAATAATAAGAGTAATGAGTATAGTAATTTTCGTTCTATCGATCATATCTGCATAATATGGTTAACAGTATGAGTTAGATTGATAATAATAAGAGTAATAAGTATAGTAATTGTCGTTATATTGATCATATAACCATAATATGGCTAATAGCATGAGTTGGATTGATAATAATAAGAGTAATGAGTATAGTAATTGTCGTTCTATCGATCATATCTGCATAATATGGTTAATAATATGAGTTAGATTGATAATAGTGAGTGTAATAAATATAGTAATTGTCGTTCTATCGCTCATATTAGCACAATATGGCTAATAACATGAGTTAGGTTGATAATAATAAGAGTAATAAGTATAGTAATTGTCGTTCTATCGATCATATAAGCATAATATGGCTAATAATATGAGTTAGATTTATAATAATAAGAGTAATAAGTATAGTAATTGTCGTTCTATCGATCATATAAGCACAATATGGCTAATAATATGAGTTAGATTGATAATAGTAAGAGTAATAAGTATAGTAATTGTCGTTATAACGATCATATAACCATAATATGGCTAATAGCATGAGTTAGATTGATAATAATAAGAGTAATGAGTATAGTAATTGTCGTTCTATCGATCATATCTGCATAATATGGTTAATAATATGAGTTAGATTGATAATAGTGAGTGTAATAAATATAGTAATTGTCGTTCTATCGCTCATATAAGCACAATATGGCTAATAATATGAGTTAGATTGATAATAATAAGAGTAATAAGTATAGTAATTGTCGTTCTATCGATCATATAAGCATAATATGGCTAATAATATGAGTTAGATTGATAATACTAAGTGTAATAATTATAGTAATTGTCGTTCTATCGATCATAATTGCATAATATGGTTAAGAATATGAGTTAGATTGATAATAATAAGAGCAATGAGTATAGTAATTGTCGTACTATCGATCATATAAGCATAATATGGCTAATAATATGAGTTAGATTGATAATAATAAGTGTAAAAAGTAGAGTAATTGTCGTTCGATCGATCATATCTGCATAATATGGTTAATAATATGAGTTAGATTCATAATAATAACAGTAATAAGTATAGTAGTTGTCGTTCTATCAATCATTTATGCATAATATGGCTAATAATATGAGTTAGATTGATAATAATAAGAGTAATAAGTGTAGTAATTGTCGTTCTATCGGTCATTTAAGCATAATATGGCTAATAATACGAGTTAGATTGATAATAATAAGAGTAATAAGTATAGTAATTGTCGTTCTATCGATCATATAAGCACAATATGGCTAATAACATGAGTTAGATTGATAATAATAAGAGTAATAAGTATAGTAATTGTCGTTCTATCGATCATATAAGCATAATATGGCTAATAATATGAGTTAGATTGATAATAATAACAGTAATAAGTATAGTAATTGTCGTTCTATCGATAATATAAGCATAATATGGCTAATAATATGAGTTAGATTGATAATACTAAGAGTAGTGAGTATAGTAATTGTCGTTCTATCGATCATATAAGCATAATATGGCTAATAATATGAGTTAGATTGATAATAATAACAGTAATAAGTAGAGTAATTGTCGTTCTATCGATAATATAAGCATAATATGGCTAATAATATGAGTTAGGTTGATAATAATAAGAGTAATAAGTATAGTAAATGTCGCGCTATCGATCATATCTGCATAATATGGTTAATAATATGAGTTAGATTGATAATAGTGAGTGTAATAAGTATAGTAATTGTCGTTCTGTCGATCATATTAGCATAATATGGTTAATAATATGAGTTAGATTGATAATAATAAGAGTAATAAGTATAGTATTTGTCGTTCTATCGATCATATAAGCATAATATGGCTAATAATACGAGTTAGATTGATAATACTAAGAGTAGTGAGTATAGTAATTCTCGTTCTATCGATCATATAAGGATAATATGGCTAATAATATGAGTTAGATTGATAATAATAAGAGTAATAAGTATAGTAATTGTAGTTCTATCGATCATATCTGCATAATATGGTAATAATATGAGTTAGATTGATAATAATAAGAGTAATAAGTATAGTAATTGTCGTTCTATCGATCATATAAGCATAATATGGCTAATAATATGAGTTAGATTGATAATAATAAGTGTAATATGTATAGTAATTGTCGTTCTATCGGTCATTTAAGCATAATATGGCTAATAATATGAGCCAGATTGATAATAATAACAGTAATAAGTATAGTAATTGTCGTTCTATCGATAATATAAGCATAATATGGCTAATAATTTGAGTTAGATTGATAATACTAAGGGTAGTGAGTATAGTAATTCTCGTTCTGTCGATCATGTAAGCATAATATGGCTAATAATATGAGTTGGATTGATAATAATAAGAGTAATAAGTATAGTAATTGTCGTTCTATCGATCATATAAGCATAATATGGCTAATAATATGAGTTAGATTGATAATACTAAGAGTAGTGAGTATAGTAATTCTCATTCTATCGATCATATAAGCATAATATGGCTAATAATATGAGTTAGATAGATAATAATAAGAGTAATGTGTATAGTAATTGTAGTTCTATCGATCATATCTGCATAATATGGTTAATAATATGAGTTAGATTCATAATAATAACAGTAATAAGTATAGTAATTGTCGTTCTATCGATCATTTGAGCATAATATGGCTAATAATATGAGTTAGATTGATAATAATAAGAGTAATAAGTATAGTAATTGTCGTTCTATCGGTCATTTAAGCATAATATGGCGAATAATATGAGTTGGGTTGATAAAACTAAGAATAATAAGTATAGTAACTGTCGTTCTATCGATCATATAAGCATAATATGGTTAATAATATGAGTTAGAATGATAATAATAAGAGTAATAAGTATAGTAATTGTCGTTCTATCGATCATATAAGCATAATATGGCTAATAATATGAGTTAGATAGATAATAATAAGAGTAATGAGTGTAGTAATTGTAGTTCTATCGATCATATCTGCATAATATGGCTAATAATATGAGTTAGATTGATAATAATAAGAGTAATAAGTATAGTAATTGTCGTTCTATCGGTCATTTAAGCATAATATGGCGAATAATATGAGTTGGGTTGATAAAACTAAGAATAATAAGTATAGTAACTGTCGTTCTATCGATCATATAAGCATAATATGGTTAATAATATGAGTTAGAATGATAATAATAAGAGTAATAAGTATAGTAATTGTAGTTCTATCGATCATATCTGCATAATATGGTTAATAATATGAGTTAGATTCATAATAATAACAGTAATAAGTATAGTAGTTGTCGTTCTATCGATCATTTAAGCATAATATGGCTAATAATATGAGTTAGATTGATAATAATAAGAGTAATAAGTGTAGTAATTGTCGTTCTATCAGTCATTTAAGCATAATATGGCTAATAATACGAGTTAGATTGATAATAATAAGAGTAATAAGTATAGTAATTGTCGTTCTATCGATCATATAAGCACAATATGGCTAATAATATGAGTTAGATTGATAATAATAAGAGTAATGAGTATAGTAATTTTCGTTCTATCGATCATATCTGCATAATATGGTTAACAGTATGAGTTAGATTGATAATAATAAGAGTAATAAGTATAGTAATTGTCGTTATATTGATCATATAACCATAATATGGCTAATAGCATGAGTTGGATTGATAATAATAAGAGTAATGAGTATAGTAATTGTCGTTCTATCGATCATATCTGCATAATATGGTTAATAATATGAGTTAGATTGATAATAGTGAGTGTAATAAATATAGTAATTGTCGTTCTATCGCTCATATTAGCACAATATGGCTAATAACATGAGTTAGGTTGATAATAATAAGAGTAATAAGTATAGTAATTGTCGTTCTATCGATCATAATTGCATAATATGGTTAAGAATATGAGTTAGATTGATAATAATAAGAGCAATGAGTATAGTAATTGTCGTACTATCGATCATATAAGCATAATATGGCTAATAATATGAGTTAGATTGATAATAATAAGTGTAAAAAGTAGAGTAATTGTCGTTCGATCGATCATATCTGCATAATATGGTTAATAATATGAGTTAGATTGATAATAATAAGAGTAATGAGTATTGTAATTGTCGTAACTATCGATCATATAAGCATAATATGGCTAAAAATGTGAGTTAGATTGATAATAGTGAGTGCAATAAATATAGTAATTGTCGTTCTATCGCTCATATAAGCACAATATGGCTAATAATATGAGTTAGATTGATAATAATAAGAGTAATAAGTATAGTAATTGTCGTTCTATCGATCATATAAGCATAATATGGCTAATAATATGAGTTAGATTGATAATAATAAGTGTAATAAGTATAGTAATTGTCGTTCTATCGGTCATTTAAGCATAATATGGCTAATAATATGAGTCAGATTGATAATAATAACAGTTATAAGTATAGTAATTGTCGTTTTATCGATAATATAAGCATAATATGGCTAACAATATGAGTTAGATTGATAATACTAAGAGTAGTGAGTATAGTAATTCTCGTTCTATCGATCATATAATCTTAATATGGCTAATAATATGAGTTAGATTGATAATACTAAGAGTAGTGAGTATATTAATTGTCGTTCTATCGATCATATAAGCATAATATGGCTAATAATATGAGTTAGATTGATAATAATAAGAGTAGTAAGTATAGTATTTGTTGTTCTATCGATCATATAAGCATAATATGGCTAATAATACGAGTTAGATTGATAATAATAAGAGTAATAAGTATAGTAATTGTCGTTCTATCGATCATTTAACCATAATATGGCTAATAATATGAGTTAGATTGATAATAAGAAGAGTAATAAGTATAGTAATTGTCGTTCTATCGATAATATAAGCATAATATGGCTAATAATATGAGTTAGATTGATAATACTAAAGGTAGTGAGTATAGTAATTCTCGTTCTATCGAGCATATAAGCATAATATGGCTAATAATATGAGTTGGATTGATAATAATAAGAGTAATAAGTATAGTAATTGTAGTTCTATCGATCATATCTGCATAATATGGTTAATAATATGAGTTAGATTCATAATAATAACAGTAATAAGTATAGTAGTTGTCGTTCTATCGATCATTTATGCATAATATGGCTAATAATATGAGTTAGATTGATAATAATAAGAGTAATAAGTGTAGTAATTGTCGTTCTATCGGTCATTTAAGCATAATATGGCTAATAATACGAGTTAGATTGATAATAATAAGAGTAATAAGTATAGTAATTGTCGTTCTATCGATCATATAAGCACAATATGGCTAATAACATGAGTTAGATTGATAATAATAAGAGTAATAAGTATAGTAATTGTCGTTCTATCGATCATATAAGCATAATATGGCTAATAATATGAGTTAGATTGATAATAATAACAGTAATAAGTATAGTAATTGTCGTTCTATCGATAATATAAGCATAATATGGCTAATAATATGAGTTAGATTGATAATACTAAGAGTAGTGAGTATAGTAATTGTCGTTCTATCGATCATATAAGCATAATATGGCTAATAATATGAGTTAGATTGATAATAATAACAGTAATAAGTAGAGTAATTGTCGTTCTATCGATAATATAAGCATAATATGGCTAATAATATGAGTTAGGTTGATAATAATAAGAGTAATAAGTATAGTAAATGTCGCGCTATCGATCATATCTGCATAATATGGTTAATAATATGAGTTAGATTGATAATAGTGAGTGTAATAAGTATAGTAATTGTCGTTCTGTCGATCATATTAGCATAATATGGTTAATAATATGAGTTAGATTGATAATAATAAGAGTAATAAGTATAGTATTTGTCGTTCTATCGATCATATAAGCATAATATGGCTAATAATACGAGTTAGATTGATAATACTAAGAGTAGTGAGTATAGTAATTCTCGTTCTATCGATCATATAAGGATAATATGGCTAATAATATGAGTTAGATTGATAATAATAAGAGTAATAAGTATAGTAATTGTAGTTCTATCGATCATATCTGCATAATATGGTAATAATATGAGTTAGATTGATAATAATAAGAGTAATAAGTATAGTAATTGTCGTTCTATCGATCATATAAGCATAATATGGCTAATAATATGAGTTAGATTGATAATAATAAGTGTAATATGTATAGTAATTGTCGTTCTATCGGTCATTTAAGCATAATATGGCTAATAATATGAGCCAGATTGATAATAATAACAGTAATAAGTATAGTAATTGTCGTTCTATCGATAATATAAGCATAATATGGCTAATAATTTGAGTTAGATTGATAATACTAAGGGTAGTGAGTATAGTAATTCTCGTTCTGTCGATCATGTAAGCATAATATGGCTAATAATATGAGTTGGATTGATAATAATAAGAGTAATAAGTATAGTAATTGTCGTTCTATCGATCATATAAGCATAATATGGCTAATAATATGAGTTAGATTGATAATACTAAGAGTAGTGAGTATAGTAATTCTCATTCTATCGATCATATAAGCATAATATGGCTAATAATATGAGTTAGATAGATAATAATAAGAGTAATGTGTATAGTAATTGTAGTTCTATCGATCATATCTGCATAATATGGTTAATAATATGAGTTAGATTCATAATAATAACAGTAATAAGTATAGTAATTGTCGTTCTATCGATCATTTGAGCATAATATGGCTAATAATATGAGTTAGATTGATAATAATAAGAGTAATAAGTATAGTAATTGTCGTTCTATCGGTCATTTAAGCATAATATGGCGAATAATATGAGTTGGGTTGATAAAACTAAGAATAATAAGTATAGTAACTGTCGTTCTATCGATCATATAAGCATAATATGGTTAATAATATGAGTTAGAATGATAATAATAAGAGTAATAAGTATAGTAATTGTCGTTCTATCGATCATATAAGCATAATATGGCTAATAATATGAGTTAGATAGATAATAATAAGAGTAATGAGTGTAGTAATTGTAGTTCTATCGATCATATCTGCATAATATGGCTAATAATATGAGTTAGATTGATAATAATAAGAGTAATAAGTATAGTAATTGTCGTTCTATCGGTCATTTAAGCATAATATGGCGAATAATATGAGTTGGGTTGATAAAACTAAGAATAATAAGTATAGTAACTGTCGTTCTATCGATCATATAAGCATAATATGGTTAATAATATGAGTTAGAATGATAATAATAAGAGTAATAAGTATAGTAATTGTCGTTCTATCGATCATATCTGCATAATATGGTTAATAATATGAGCTAGATTGATAATAGTGAGTGTAATAAGTATAGTGAATGTCGTTCTATCGATCATATCAGCATAATATGGGTAATAATATGAGTTGGATTGATAATAGTAAGAGTAATGAGTATAGTATTTGTCGTTCTATCGATCATATAAGCATAATATGGCTAATAATACGAGTTAGATTGATAATAATAAGAGTAATAAGTATAGTAATTGCCGTTCTACCGATCATATAAGCACAATATGGCTAATAATATGAGTTAGATTGATAATAATAAGAGTAATGAGTATAGTAATTGTCGTTCTATCGATCATATCTGCATAATATGGTTAACAATATGAGTTAGATTGATAATAATAAGAGTAATAAGTATAGTAATTGTCGTTATATCGATCATATAACCATAATATGGCTAACAGCATGAGTTGGATTGATAATAATAAGAGTAATGAGAATAGTAATTGTCGTTCCATCGATCATATCTGCATAATATGGTTGATAATATGAGTTAGATTGATAATAGTGAGTGTAATAAATATAGTAATGTCCTTCTATCGCTCATATTAGCACAATATGGCTAATAACATGAGTTAGATTGATAATAATAAGAGTAATAAGTATAGTAATTGTCGTTCTATCGATCATATAAGCATAATATGGCTAATAATACGAGTTAGATTGATAATACTAAGGGTAGTCAGTATAGTAATTCTCGTTCTATCGATCATATAAGCATAATATGGCTAATAATACGAGTTAGATTGATAATAATAAGAGTAATAAGTATAGTAATTGTCGTTCTATCGATCATATAAGCACAATATGGTTAATAATATGAGTTAGATTGATAATAATAAGAGTAATAAGTATAGTATTTGTCGTTCTATCGATCATATAAGCATAATATGGCTAATAATACGAGTTAGATTGATAATACTAAGAGTAGTGAGTATAGTAATTCTCGTTCTATCGATCATATAAGGATAATATGGCTAATAATATGAGTTAGATTGATAATAATAAGAGTAATAAGTATAGTAATTGTAGTTCTATCGATCATATCTGCATAATATGGTAATAATATGAGTTAGATTGATAATAATAAGAGTAATAAGTATAGTAATTGTCGTTCTATCGATCATATAAGCATAATATGGCTAATAATATGAGTTAGATTGATAATAATAAGTGTAATATGTATAGTAATTGTCGTTCTATCGGTCATTTAAGCATAATATGGCTAATAATATGAGCCAGATTGATAATAATAACAGTAATAAGTATAGTAATTGTCGTTCTATCGATAATATAAGCATAATATGGCTAATAATTTGAGTTAGATTGATAATACTAAGGGTAGTGAGTATAGTAATTCTCGTTCTGTCGATCATGTAAACATAATATGGCTAATAATATGAGTTGGATTGATAATAATAAGAGTAATAAGTATAGTAATTGTCGTTCTATCGATCATATAAGCATAATATGGCTAATAATATGAGTTAGATTGATAATACTAAGAGTAGTGAGTATAGTAATTCTCATTCTATCGATCATATAAGCATAATATGGCTAATAATATGAGTTAGATAGATAATAATAAGAGTAATGTGTATAGTAATTGTAGTTCTATCGATCATATCTGCATAATATGGTTAATAATATGAGTTAGATTCATAATAATAACAGTAATAAGTATAGTAATTGTCGTTCTATCGATCATTTGAGCATAATATGGCTAATAATATGAGTTGGATTGATAATAATAAGAGTAATAAGTATAGTAATTGTCGTTCTATCGATCATATAAGCATAATATGGCTAATAATATGAGTTAGATTGATAATACTAAGAGTAGTGAGTATAGTAATTCTCATTCTATCGATCATATAAGCATAATATGGCTAATAATATGAGTTAGATAGATAATAATAAGAGTAATGTGTATAGTAATTGTAGTTCTATCGATCATATCTGCATAATATGGTTAATAATATGAGTTAGATTGATAATAATAAGAGTAATAAGTGTAGTAATTGTCGTTCTATCGGTCATTTAAGCATAATATGGTTAATAATATGAGTTAGATTGATAATAATAAGAGTAATAAGTATAGTATTTGTCGTTCTATCGATCATATAAGCATAATATGGCTAATAATACGAGTTAGATTGATAATACTAAGAGTAGTGAGTATAGTAATTCTCGTTCTATCGATCATATAAGGATAATATGGCTAATAATATGAGTTAGATTGATAATAATAAGAGTAATAAGTATAGTAATTGTAGTTCTATCGATCATATCTGCATAATATGGTAATAATATGAGTTAGATTGATAATAATAAGAGTAATAAGTATAGTAATTGTCGTTCTATCGATCATATAAGCATAATATGGCTAATAATATGAGTTAGATTGATAATAATAAGTGTAATATGTATAGTAATTGTCGTTCTATCGGTCATTTAAGCATAATATGGCTAATAATATGAGCCAGATTGATAATAATAACAGTAATAAGTATAGTAATTGTCGTTCTATCGATAATATAAGCATAATATGGCTAATAATTTGAGTTAGATTGATAATACTAAGGGTAGTGAGTATAGTAATTCTCGTTCTGTCGATCATGTAAACATAATATGGCTAATAATATGAGTTGGATTGATAATAATAAGAGTAATAAGTATAGTAATTGTCGTTCTATCGATCATATAAGCATAATATGGCTAATAATATGAGTTAGATTGATAATACTAAGAGTAGTGAGTATAGTAATTCTCATTCTATCGATCATATAAGCATAATATGGCTAATAATATGAGTTAGATAGATAATAATAAGAGTAATGTGTATAGTAATTGTAGTTCTATCGATCATATCTGCATAATATGGTTAATAATATGAGTTAGATTCATAATAATAACAGTAATAAGTATAGTAATTGTCGTTCTATCGATCATTTGAGCATAATATGGCTAATAATATGAGTTAGATTGATAATAATAAGAGTAATAAGTATAGTAATTGTCGTTCTATCGGTCATTTAAGCATAATATGGCGAATAATATGAGTTGGGTTGATAAAACTAAGAATAATAAGTATAGTAACTGTCGTTCTATCGATCATATAAGCATAATATGGTTAATAATATGAGTTAGAATGATAATAATAAGAGTAATAAGTATAGTAATTGTCGTTCTATCGATCATATAAGCATAATATGGCTAATAATATGAGTTAGATAGATAATAATAAGAGTAATGAGTGTAGTAATTGTAGTTCTATCGATCATATCTGCATAATATGGCTAATAATATGAGTTAGATTGATAATAATAAGAGTAATAAGTATAGTAATTGTCGTTCTATCGGTCATTTAAGCATAATATGGCGAATAATATGAGTTGGTTGATAAAACTAAGAATAATAAGTATAGTAACTGTCGTTCTATCGATCATATAAGCATAATATGGTTAATAATATGAGTTAGAATGATAATAATAAGAGTAATAAGTATAGTATTGTCGTTCTATCGATCATATCTGCATAATATGGTTAATAATATGAGCTAGATTGATAATAGTGAGTGTAATAAGTATAGTGAATGTCGTTCTATCGATCATATCAGCATAATATGGGTAATAATATGAGTTGGATTGATAATAGTAAGAGTAATGAGTATAGTATTTGTCGTTCTATCGATCATATAAGCATAATATGGCTAATAATATGAGTTAGATTGATAATAATAAGAGTAATAAGTATAGTAATTGCCGTTCTACCGATCATATAAGCACAATATGGCTAATAATATGAGTTAGATTGATAATAATAAGAGTAATGAGTATAAGTACTTGTCGTTCTATCGATCATATCTGCATAATATGGTTAACAATATGAGTTAGATTGATAATAATAAGAGTAATAAGTATAGTAATTGTCGTTATATCGATCATATAACCATAATATGGCTAACAGCATGAGTTGGATTGATAATAATAAGAGTAATGAGAATAGTAATTGTCGTTCCATCGATCATATCTGCATAATATGGTTGATAATATGAGTTAGATTGATAATAGTGAGTGTAATAAATATAGTAATGTCCTTCTATCGCTCATATTAGCACAATATGGCTAATAACATGAGTTAGATTGATAATAATAAGAGTAATAAGTATAGTAATTGTCGTTCTATCGATCATATAAGCATAATATGGCTAATAATACGAGTTAGATTGATAATACTAAGGGTAGTCAGTATAGTAATTCTCGTTCTATCGATCATATAAGCATAATATGGCTAATAATACGAGTTAGATTGATAATAATAAGAGTAATAAGTATAGTAATTGTCGTTCTATCGATCACATAAGCACAATATGGCTAATAATATGAGTTAGATTGATAATAATAAGAGTAATGAGTATAGTAATTGTCGTTCTATCGATCATATAAGCATAATATGGCTAATAATATGAGCCAGATTGATAATAATAACAGTAATAAGTATAGTAATTGTCGTTCTATCGATAATATAAGCATAATATGGCTAATAATATGAGTTAGATTGATAATACTAAGGGTAGTGAGTATAGTAATTCTCGTTCTGTCGATCATGTAAGCATAATATGGCTAATAATATGAGTTGGATTGATAATAATAAGAGTAATAAGTATAGTAATTGTCGTTCTATCGATCATATAAGCATAATATGGCTAATAATATGAGTTAGATTGATAATACTAAGAGTAGTGAGTATAGTAATTCTCATTCTATCGATCATATAAGCATAATATGGCTAATAATATGAGTTAGATAGATAATAATAAGAGTAATGTGTATAGTAATTGTAGTTCTATCGATCATATCTGCATAATATGGTTAATAATATGAGTTAGATTCATAATAATAACAGTAATAAGTATAGTAATTGTCGTTCTATCGATCATTTGAGCATAATATGGCTAATAATATGAGTTAGATTGATAATAATAAGAGTAATAAGTATAGTAATTGTCGTTCTATCGGTCATTTAAGCATAATATGGCGAATAATATGAGTTGGGTTGATAAAACTAAGAATAATAAGTATAGTAACTGTCGTTCTATCGATCATATAAGCATAATATGGTTAATAATATGAGTTAGAATGATAATAATAAGAGTAATAAGTATAGTAATTGTCGTTCTATCGATCATATAAGCATAATATGGCTAATAATATGAGTTAGATAGATAATAATAAGAGTAATGAGTGTAGTAATTGTAGTTCTATCGATCATATCTGCATAATATGGCTAATAATATGAGTTAGATTGATAATAATAAGAGTAATAAGTATAGTAATTGTCGTTCTATCGGTCATTTAAGCATAATATGGCGAATAATATGAGTTGGGTTGATAAAACTAAGAATAATAAGTATAGTAACTGTCGTTCTATCGATCATATAAGCATAATATGGTTAATAATATGAGTTAGAATGATAATAATAAGAGTAATAAGTATAGTAATTGTCGTTCTATCGATCATATCTGCATAATATGGTTAATAATATGAGCTAGATTGATAATAGTGAGTGTAATAAGTATAGTGAATGTCGTTCTATCGATCATATCAGCATAATATGGGTAATAATATGAGTTGGATTGATAACAGTAAGAGTAATGAGTATAGTATTTGCCGTTCTATCGATCATATAAGCATAATATGGCTAATAATACGAGTTAGATTGATAATAATAAGAGTAATAAGTATAGTAATTGTCGTTCTATCGATCATATAAGCACAATATGGCTAATAATATGAGTTAGATTGATAATAATAAGAGTAATGAGTATAGTAATTGTCGTTCTATCGATCATATCTGCATAATATGGTTAACAATATGAGTTAGATTGATAATAATAAGAGTAATAAGTATAGTAATTGTCGTTATATCGATCATATAACCATAATATGGCTAACAGCATGAGTTGGATTGATAATAATAAGAGTAATGAGAATAGTAATTGTCGTTCCATCGATCATATCTGCATAATATGGTTGATAATATGAGTTAGATTGATAATAGTGAGTGTAATACATATAGTAATGTCCTTCTATCGCTCATATTAGCACAATATGGCTAATAACATGAGTTAGATTGATAATAATAAGAGTAATAAGTATAGTAATTGTCGTTCTATCGATCATATAAGCATAATATGGCTAATAATACGAGTTAGATTGATAATAATAAGAGTAATAAGTATAGTAATTGTCGTTCTATCGATCATATAAGCACAATATGGCTAATAATATGAGTTAGATTGATAATAATAAGAGTAATGAGTATAGTAATTGTCGTTCTATCGATCATATAAGCATAATATGGCTAATAATATGAGTTAGATTGATAATAATAACAGTAATAAGTATAGTAATTGTCGTTCTATCGATAATATAAGCATAATATGGCTAATAATATGAGTTAGGTTGATAATAATAACAGTAATAAGTATAGTAGTTGTCGTTCTATCGATCATTTATGCATAATATGGCTAATAATATGAGTTAGATTGATAATAATAAGAGTAATAAGTGTAGTAATTGTCGTTCTATCGGTCATTTAAGCATAATATGGCTAATAATACGAGTTAGATTGATAATAATAAGAGTAATAAGTATAGTAATTGTCGTTCTATCGATCATATAAGCACAATATGGCTAATAACATGAGTTAGATTGATAATAATAAGAGTAATAAGTATAGTAATTGTCGTTCTATCGATCATATAAGCATAATATGGCTAATAATATGAGTTAGATTGATAATAATAACAGTAATAAGTATAGTAATTGTCGTTCTATCGATAATATAAGCATAATATGGCTAATAATATGAGTTAGATTGATAATACTAAGAGTAGTGAGTATAGTAATTGTCGTTCTATCGATCATATAAGCATAATATGGCTAATAATATGAGTTAGATTGATAATAATAACAGTAATAAGTAGAGTAATTGTCGTTCTATCGATAATATAAGCATAATATGGCTAATAATATGAGTTAGGTTGATAATAATAAGAGTAATAAGTATAGTAAATGTCGCGCTATCGATCATATCTGCATAATATGGTTAATAATATGAGTTAGAATGATAATAGTGAGTGTAATAAGTATAGTAATTGTCGTTCTGTCGATCATATTAGCATAATATGGTTAATAATTAGAGTTAGATTGATAATAATAAGAGTAATAAGTATAGTATTTGTCGTTCTATCGATCATATAAGCATAATATGGCTAATAATACGAGTTAGATTGATAATACTAAGAGTAGTGAGTATAGTAATTCTCGTTCTATCGATCATATAAGGATAATATGGCTAATAATATGAGTTAGATTGATAATAATAAGAGTAATAAGTATAGTAATTGTAGTTCTATCGATCATATCTGCATAATATGGTTAATAATATGAGTTAGATTGATAATAATAAGAGTAATAAGTATAGTAATTGTCGTTCTATCGATCATATAAGCATAATATGGCTAATAATATGAGTTAGATTGATAATAATAAGTGTAATAAGTATAGTAATTGTCGTTCTATCGGTCATTTAAGCATAATATGGCTAATAATATGAGCCAGATTGATAATAATAACAGTAATAAGTATAGTAATTGTCGTTCTATCGATAATATAAGCATAATATGGCTAATAATATGAGTTAGATTGATAATACTAAGGGTAGTGAGTATAGTAATTCTCGTTCTATCGATCATATAAGCATAATATGGCTAATAATATGAGTTAGATTGATAATACTAAGAGTAGTGAGTATAGTAATTCTCATTCTATCGATCATATAAGCATAATATGGCTAATAATATGAGTTAGATAGATAATAATAAGAGTAATGTGTATAGTAATTGTAGTTCTATCGATCATATCTGCATAATATGGTTAATAATATGAGTTAGATTCATAATAATAACAGTAATAAGTATAGTAATTGTCGTTCTATCGATCATTTGAGCATAATATGGCTAATAATATGAGTTAGATTGATAATAATAAGAGTAATAAGTATAGTAATTGTCGTTCTATCGGTCATTTAAGCATAATATGGCGAATAATATGAGTTGGGTTGATAAAACTAAGAATAATAAGTATAGTAACTGTCGTTCTATCGATCATATAAGCATAATATGGTTAATAATATGAGTTAGAATGATAATAATAAGAGTAATAAGTATAGTAATTGTCGTTCTATCGATCATATAAGCATAATATGGCTAATAATATGAGTTAGATAGATAATAATAAGAGTAATGAGTATAGTAATTGTAGTTCTATCGATCATATCTGCATAATATGGCTAATAATATGAGTTAGATTGATAATAATAAGAGTAATACGTATAGTAATTGTCGTTCTATCCGTCATTTAAGCATAATATGGCGAATAATATGAGTTGGGTTGATAAAACTAAGAATAATAAGTATAGTAACTGTCGTTCTATCGATCATATAAGCATAATATGGTTAATAATATGAGTTAGAATGATAATAATAAGAGTAATAAGTATAGTAATTGTCGTTCTATCGATCATATCTGCATAATATGGTTAATAATATGAGCTAGATTGATAATAGTGAGTGTAATAAGTATAGTGAATGTCGTTCTATCGATCATATCAGCATAATATGGGTAATAATATGAGTTGGATTGATAATAGTAAGAGTAATGAGTATAGTATTTGTCGTTCTATCGATCATATAAGCATAATATGGCTAATAATACGAGTTAGATTGATAATAATAAGAGTAATAAGTATAGTAATTGTCGTTCTATCGATCATATAAGCACAATATGGCTAATAATATGAGTTAGATTGATAATAATAAGAGTAATGAGTATAGTAATTGTCGTTCTATCGATCATATCTGCATAATATGGTTAACAATATGAGTTAGATTGATAATAATAAGAGTAATAAGTATAGTAATTGTCGTTATATCGATCATATAACCATAATATGGCTAACAGCATGAGTTGGATTGATAATAATAAGAGTAACGAGAATAGTAATTGTCGTTCCATCGATCATATCTGCATAATATGGTTGATAATATGAGTTAGATTGATAATAGTGAGTGTAATAAATATAGTAATGTCCTTCTATCGCTCATATTAGCACAATATGGCTAATAACATGAGTTAGATTGATAATAATAAGAGTAATAAGTATAGTAATTGTCGTTCTATCGATCATATAAGCATAATATGGCTAATAATATGAGTTAGAGTGATAATACTAAGGGTAGTGAGTATAGTAATTCTCGTTCTATCGATCATATAAGCATAATATGGCTAATAATATGAGTTGGATTGATAATAGTAAGAGTAATAAGTATAGTAATTGTTGTTCTATCGATCATATAAGCATAATGTGGCTAATAATATGAGTTAGATTGATAATACTAAGAGTAGTGAGTATAGTAATTCTCATTCTATCGATCATATAAGCATAATATGGCTAATAATATGAGTTAGATTGATAATAATAAGAGTAATGAGTATAGTAATTGTCGTTCTATCGATCATATCTGCATAATATGGTTAATAATATGAGTTAGATTGATAATAGTGAGTGTAATAAATATAGTAATTGTCGTTCTATCGATCATATAAGCACAATATGGCTAATAATATGAGTTAGATTGATAATAATAAGAGTAATGAGTATAGTAATTGTCGTTCTATCGATCATATCTGCATAATATGGTTAACAATATGAGTTAGATTGATAATAATAAGAGTAATAAGTATAGTAATTGTCGTTATATCGATCATATAACCATAATATGGCTAACAGCATGAGTTGGATTGATAATAATAAGAGTAATGAGTATAGTAATTGTCGTTCTATCGATCATATCTGCATAATATGGTTAACAGTATGAGTTAGATTGATAATAATAAGAGTAATAAGTATAGTAATTGTCGTTATATCGATCATATAACCATAATATGGCTAATAGCATGAGTTGGATTGATAATAATAAGAGTAATGAGTATAGTAATTGTCGTTCTATCGATCATATCTGCATAATATGGTTAAAAATATGAGTTAGATTGATAATAGTGAGTGTAATAAATATAGTAATTGTCGTTCTATCGATCATTTAACCATAATATGGCTAATAATATGAGTTAGATTGATAATAATAAGAGTAATAAGTATAGTAATTGTCGTTCTATCGATAATATAAGCATAATATGGCTAATAATATGAGTTAGATTGATAATACTAAGGGTAGTGAGTATAGTAATTCTCGTTCTATCGATCATATAAGCATAATATGGCTAATAATATGAGTTGGATTGATAATAGTAAGAGTAATAAGTATAGTAATTGTTGTTCTATCGATCATATAAGCATAATGTGGCTAATAATATGAGTTAGATTGATAATACTAAGAGTAGTGAGTATAGTAATTCTCATTCTATCGATCATATAAGCATAATATGGCTAATAATATGAGTTAGATTGATAATAATAAGAGTAATGAGTATAGTAATTGTCGTTCTATCGATCATATCTGCATAATATGGTTAATAATATGAGTTAGATTGATAATAGTGAGTGTAATAAATATAGTAATTGTCGTTCTATCGCTCATATTAGCACAATACGGCTAATAACATGAGTTAGATTGATAATAATAAGAGTAATAAGTATAGTAATTGTCGTTCTATCGATCATATAAGCATAATATGGCTAATAATATGAGTTAGAGTGATAATACTAAGAGTAGTGAGTACAGTAATTCTCATTCCATCGATCATATAAGCATAATATGGCTAATAATATGAGTTAGATTGATAATAATAGCAGTAATAAGTACAGTAATTGTCGTTCTATCGATAATATAAGCATAATATGGCTAATAATATGAGTTAGATTGATAATACTAAGAGTAGTGAGTACAGTAATTGTCGTTCTATCGATCATATAAGCATAATATGGCTAATAATATGAGTTAGATTGATAATAATAAGAGTAGTAAGTATAGTATTTGTCGTTCTATCGATCATATAACCATAATATGGCTAATAATACGAGTTAGATTGATAATAATAAGAGTAATAAGTATAGTAATTGTCGTTCTATCGATCATTTAACCATAACATGGCTAATAATATGAGTTAGATTGATAATAATAAGAGTAATAAGTATAGTAATTGTCGTTCTATCGATAATATAAGCATAATATGGCT